>NC_037670.1:44516512-44678415 GCF_003255815.1 Theropithecus gelada | reverse complement strand
GCTATAAAGACACATGCACACGTATGTTTATTGCAGCACTATTCACAATAGCAAAGACTTGGAATCAACCCAAATGTCCATCAGTGACAGATTGGATTAAGAAAATGTGGCACATATACACCATGGAATACTATGCAGCCATAAAAAAGGATGAGTTTGCATCCTTTGTAGGGACATGGATGCAGCTGGAAACCATCATTCTTAGCAAACTATCACAAGAACAGAAAACCAAACACCGCATGTTCTCACTCATAGGTGGGAACTGAACAATGAGATCACTTGGACTCAGGAAGGGGAACATCACACACCGGGGCCTATCATGGGGAGGGGGGAGGGGGGAGGAATTGCATTGGGAGTTATACCTGATGTAAATGACGAGTTGATGGGTGCAGCAGACCAACATGGCACAAGTATACATATGTAACAAACCTGCATGTTATGCACATGTACCCTACAACTTAAAGTATAATAATAATAAATAAATTTAAAAAAAAAAAAAAAAAGAAATGAAGTGTATTTTAACATGATTCTGATGTATCAATTGTATTTGGCCTAAAAAAAAAAATCAGCTCAGGGTACCATAGATAGAGTTAATCACCACAAGGTATTATGAAGAGGTTATTCGATAGATTAAGAACAGGTGATGGTATATAGGTTAATTAGAATTAAGTTCAAATATGCCTTGAATTAAGTGCAAATATACTGACCCATCTTCCTCCCCAACCCCCAACTATCCACGGAGACTTTGCGTGTGTATGTTTCCAAATTACAAAGAAATTGGCAAACTAGCCCCAATCAAATAGTGTAGAGAAACAAGAAATGAGGAAAAATGGCAGAGAAGCTACAAAAAGAAAAAAGAAAATAAATAAAAGATGGCAGAATAGAAGCAGCTCAGGCGTGCTGCTCTCACAGAGAGCAGAAGGGCTGGCGAACACTGACTCTGCAGGCCGATCGGCTGAGAAACCATGCTGTGATCAATCAAGGCAGCAGGGGACACGGAGAGCAGTGAGGAGTGAAGCTGGCACCAGCCTGTCTGGGTTCAGCATGGAGCCAGGAGAATGTCTCCAACACAGGAAACTGAATGAGTGACAGCCGCTTGGGACACTCACACTCCACAGGGACCTGTGTAAAACTGTGACTGAGAGAATCCTCCTGGTATCCCTGGTCTCCCCACTGCACTTTTAGACTGAGGCAGAAAGTCACCTGGACATTTTGCCGGGGCAACTCTTGATTCCAAGGGGACCTCTACAAGCCTTGTGGCCCGGGGCCGACCAGCCCTGGTGCCATAGCCCCAGTGGAGGCCACAGTTGTGATGCCAACAATAAGATTGCTCCACCTCACCTTGCTAGACAAGGCTCAGTGCCAGCTGCTGGCCTGATAGTCCCACTTGTGTCTGAACTCAGCCAGTGGCTGCAGCCTCCTCTTGTTCCAGGAAACACCTGAATGGCAAAGCTGGCAACCTCACTCTCTGACACTGGTAGACAAGCAGGCGATGCTTTCTAGAGCTTCCAGCTAGCCACACCGCTTTTGTGTGAACTCGGCCAGAGGGTGCAGCTTCCTGTTGTGGCGGGAAGCACCTGCACAGCAAAGCAGGCAACTGAACCCACTCCTGCCACTGGGAGCCAGGTGGGCAATTCCTGCTAGAGCTTCTGGCCAAGTGGTCCTGCTTCTGTTTGAACTTGGCTGGCAGGCATGGCCTCCTCTTATCGCTAGAAACATCTGGATGGCAGGGTGGGTGAATCCACTCACGCCACACTCCCCGCCCCTCATAACCAGGCAAGCCACACCTGCTAGAGCTTCCAGCTTAGTAGTCCTACTTAGGCTTGAATTTGCCAAGGGTTGCAGCAGCCTGTTGCCCCAGAAACACCCAGCAGCACTATTCACAATAGCAAAAATATGGAATCAACCTAAATGCCTATTAACGGAAGACTGGATAAAGAAAATGTTGTATATGTACACCATGGAATACTACATAGCCATAAAAAGGACGATTTCATATCCTTTACAGGGACATGGATAAAGCTGGAAATCATCATTCTCAACAAACTATCCTAGGAACAGAAAGCCAAACACCACATGTTCTCACTCATAGGTGGGAGTTGAACAATGAGAACACATGGACACAGGGTGGGGAACAGCCCACACTGGGGACTGTTGTGGGGTGGGGAGCTGAAGGAGGGATAGCATCA
This sequence comes from Theropithecus gelada, assembly GCF_003255815.1. Lineage (NCBI taxonomy): Eukaryota > Metazoa > Chordata > Mammalia > Primates > Cercopithecidae > Theropithecus > Theropithecus gelada. The sequence continues at coordinate 44,676,226 of NC_037670.1, read as the reverse complement.
GGAGAAATATCTAATGTAGATGATGGGTTGATGTGTGCAGCAAACCACCATGGTACATGTATACCTATGTAACAAATCTGCACGTTGTGCACGTATACCCTAGAACTTAAAGTATAAAAATTAAAAAAAAAATCAGGATAGTGAGCATGCTCATCACCTCAAGCACATGTCATTTCTTTTTGGTGAGAAGATTCAAAACTTTCTCTTTTAGTTATTTTGAAATATTATACAATATATTATTATTAACTATAATCACCCTACTGTGCAATGGGATGTGAGAACATTTTCCTCCTATCTAACTGTAACTTTGTTGACCAGCCTCTCCCAATCTCCCCCTTACCTCCTCTCCTTCCAAACCTCTGATAATCACTATTCTACGCTCTCCCTCCATGAGATAAACTTTCTGGAATTCCACATGAGTGGGACAATACAATTAGCTTGGTGCAAAGTAGTTGTGGTTTTAACCATTAAGAATGGCAAAACTGGCCGGGCGCGGTGGCTCAAGCCTGTAATCCCAGCACTTTGGGAGGCCGAGGCGGGTGGATCACGAGGTCAGGAGATCGAGACCATCCTGGCTAACATGGTGAAACCCTGTCTCTACTAAAAATACAAAAAACTAGCCGGGCGTGGTGGCGGGCGCCTGTAGTCCCAGCTACTCGGAGGCTGAGGCGGGAGAATGGCGTGAACCCGGGAGGCGGAGCTTGCAGTGAGCCGAGATCGCGCCACTGCACTCCAGCCTGGGCGACACAGCGAGACTCCGTCTCAAAAAAAAAAAAAAAAAAAAAAAAAGAATGGCAAAACTTTGAGTGGCAAAAACAGTAATTACTTTTGCGCCAAGCTAATGTTTATCTTTCTGTGCAAGGCTTACTGCACTTAACATAATGTCTTCTAGGTTCATCCATGTTGTCAGAAATGACCAAATTTCATTTTATTTGGCTGACTAGTACTCCATCGAATATATATATATATACACCACATTTAAAAAATCCATTCGTGCATTGTTATATACCACATTTTTTTTTTTTTTGAAACGGAGTCAAGCTTTGTTGCCGGACTGGAGTGCAATGGCATGATCTCCATTCACTGCAGCTTTTGCCTTCTGGGTTCAAGTGATTACCCTGCCTCAGCCTCCCGAGTAGCTGGGATTACAGTCATGCACCACCATGCCTGGTTATTTTTTGTATTTTTAGTAGAGAGGGGGTTTCACCATGTTGGCCAGGCTGGTCTCAAACTCCTAACTTCAAGTGATCCACCCAACTCGACCTCCCAAAGTGCTTGAATTGTAGGCATGAGCTGCCATGCCCAGTCTATACTACATTTTAAAAAATCCATTAACACAGTGATGGATGCTTAGATTGATTCCATATCGTCACTATCATGAATAGTGCTGAAAAATACTAGCAAACTGAAAGCAATAGCACATCAAAAAGATCATTCACCATGATCTAGTGGGATTCACCTAAGGGATGCCACAATGGTTCAACAGACACAAATCAATAAATTAGATACATCACATTAACAAAATGCAGAAAATAAATGGGATGATTTTAATAGAAGCTAAAAAAGCATTTGGTAAAATACAACATTCCTTCATGATAAAACCTGCCAACAAACTGGATGTAGAAGACTATGCCTCAAAATCATAAAGGGCATATATATCAAACCCATAGCTAGCATAATACTGGACAAGGAAATATTGAAAGCCTTTTCTCTAAAATCTGCAACAAGACAAGGATGCCCACTTTCTCCACTTGTATTCAAAATAATACTGGAATTACTGGCCAGAGTCATCAGGCAAGAGAAAGAAATAAAGAGTATCCAAATTGGAAACGAAAGAGTCAAATTAGCCGTTTTCAAACCACATGATCTTATACTTAGCAAAACCTCAAGACTCAACCAAACCACTGTTAGAAGTGATAAGCAAATTCAATAAAGTTGTAGGGTGCAAAATCAATATACAAAAATCAGTAGCATTTATATACGCCAGCAGCAAACAACCTGAAAAAAAATTAAGAAGACAATCACGTTTATAATAGCTACAAGTAATATAAAATATCTAGGAATCAATTTAACCAAAGAAGCAAAAGAGCTATACAAGGAAAATTATAAAACACTAATGAAAGAAATCGGAGAGGACACAAATCAAAAGATAGTCCATGTTCATGAATTGGAATAATTAATACTGTAAAAATAACAATACTACTCAAAGCAACATATAGATTCAATGCAATCTCCATCAAAATACCAAGGAAGTTCTTCACAGAAATAGAAAAAAAAAATGCTTAATTTATATGGAACCACAAAAGGCCTCAAATAGCCAAAGCAATTCCAAGCAAAAAGAACAAGCTAGAAACAACATACCACCTGACTTTAAAATATACTACAAACTTATAGTAACCAAATAAGCATGGTACTGGCATAAAAACAGATACATAGATCAAAGGACAAGAAAGCAGAATCCCAAAATGTATTTACAGCCCACTGATTTTCAACAGGCACGGAGAACACACATTAAGGAAAAAGACAGTCTCTTCAAAAAATTGCTCTGGAAAAGCAGAATATCTACATGTTGAAGAATAAAACTAGACTTCTATCTCTTATCAGTTACAAAATCAGCTGAAAATGAACTGAAGACATCAAAGCAAGACCAAAACTGCTCGAAAAAAACATAGGGAGAAAGCTCCATGACATTGGTTTAGGCAATGTTTGTTTGTTTGCTTTTTATAAAACCCCAAAAACATGGGCAACAAAACCAAATATAGACAAATGAGGTTACTTCAAACTACAAAGCTTCTGGACAGTAAAGGAAATAATCAATAGATTGAAGACACAACTTACAGAATAGGATAAACTATTTGCAATCTGTGCAACTCTCTAGGGGTTAATATACAGCATATATAAGGAACTCAAATAACACAATAACAAAATAACAAATATTAATAATTAAAACATGGGCAGAATATCTGAATAGACATTTCTCAAAAGAAGACATACAAAAGGGCCAAGCGTGGTGGTTCATGCCTGTAATCCCAGCACTTTGGGAGGCTGAGGTGGGTGGATCACGAGGTCTGGATTTCGAGACCAGCCTGGCCAATATGGTGATACCACATCTCTACTAAAAATAAAAAAGTTAGCCAGGCGTGGTGGTGGGTGCCTATAATTTCAGCTACTTGGGAGGCTGAGGCAGGAGAATTGCTTGAACCCAGGAGGCAGAGGTAGCAGTGAGCCCAGATCACACCATTATACTCCAGGCTGGGCAACAGAGCAAGATTTCAACTCAAAAAAAAAAAGAAAAAAAAAAAAAAAAAAGACATACAGATGACCAACATTTGTTGGTATATTAAAAAATGGTCAACATCACTAAATGATATGGTTTGGCTGTGTCCCCACCCAAATTTCATCTTGAATTGTAGTTCCCATAATCCCCACGTGTTTGGGAGGGACTTGGTGGGAAGCAATTGAATCATGAAGGCAGTTACCTCTATGTTCTTCTGTTGACAGTGAGTAAGTTCTCATGAGATCTAACGGTTTTATAGGCAATTTTTCCCTCCTTCACTCTGCACTTATCTATTGCTTGTTGCCATGTAAGATGTGGCTTGGCTCTTCCTTTGTCTTCTGCCATGATTGTGAGGCCTCCCTAGCCCTGTGAAACTGTGAGTCTGTTAAGCCTCTTTTTTTCATAAATTACCTAATGTCGAGTATGTCTTTAGTAGCAGCATGAGAACAGACTAGTACACTAATCATCAGAGAAATGTAAATCAAAACCACAATGAGATATCACTTCACCGTTGTTAGAATGTCTGTTTTCAAAAAGATAAAAAGTAAATGCTGGTGAGGATGTGGAGGATGAGAATCCTTATACACTCTTGGTGAGAATGTAAATTAGTACAGCCATTATAAACAGTCGTATAAAGGTTCTCCAAAAAATTAAAAATATAACTACCATATGATCCGATAATACCAATAAACATATATCCAAAGGAAATTAAATCAGTATGTTAAAGAGATATCTACATTTCTATGTTTATGGAATCTGCTTTCTTAATAAAGTCACCGAGGTGATCTACATGCATTTGGTTCCCTGAGAATGAGTTGAGAATACTGGCTATGCATCAAAAAAATGGATTATGACATGGTGTCTAATTGATGTTACAAATCAATACAATTTGCTAAAGAAGAGGCACTAAGAATGCAGACGCTGGAGTGAGATTTCTTTAGTTTATAGCCAAACATATTTAATATCCATGAGCTTTGGGAACATGGGCTAGCTAAGGAAACTTTCTGCCACATTTCTTCTACTTTTAAAATGGGAATAATTATAAGATATTCCTCATGGGTCTGTTATAATGATTAAATCTGACAACAGATGAAACACACTATAAAGATGCATACCATATTTTGAAAAATCAGTAAATTTTAGTTATTTCCTTGTATTTAGTGGGATTTGTTTAAAATAGAAATATTCTAAGCCCAGAATTTATTGAATTTATTACTCTGTGGCCTATCATGGAAACCGCATTATTATGTGATACATATATAAAATTTTAAATATCATATTGTACTGTGGTCCTACTATAATATTCAAATTTCAGAAACTATCATTTTCGCATTTGTTTCACATTTGTCATTTAGGAACATCAGGACTATTGCTCTGATGAGCTATCATATATTGCTTTTCTGTTAGACTTAGTAAGCAAATATAATAATACAGTAAAAATAATGATAAACTATTTCTTTCAACGATTTGAAAGTAGCCTGATATTTTGAGATAAAATCTAGTGTATCTTTTTTTGAAACAGACAAACTACGTCTTAAAATACATCAGACAATTATGCTGTTTATATTGGTGAGTTACATGAATTCGGTTAGTAAATAAGGAACACATGTTCTACTAATCAAACTATATAGACACAATTTGCTTTTCTGACCTAAAGGCCACATCCAAGAAAAGCTGTTGCTCATTTTGTTCCTTCACTTGGGAAAAGGAAAGGAGAAGTTTAATATTTCTCAAATGAATCGTGATCTTATTCCAGGAGCTTTTGAAAATGTAGTATTATATAAAATATAGAATTTCTATATGAAATATAGAATTCGACAATTCATGAAAACCCACCTTGCACATATTCAATCATATTTAATGCATATAGTATGTTGTGAGATGGTGACCTTAAACTTATTTCATAGACAGGGAGGAACCCAGAGTTGAGGTTACATGTCAAGGCAGTACATGTGTCTTCTGACTTCAGAACCACTAGTGTGTGTTCTCCTAATAAGTAGGAAAAGAGGAAGGTCTTCCTATTCTCTTTTTTAAATTGTGTAACTTAAGAATTAACATTCCTGAGTTTAATATCCGATGCTATTACTTACTGTCTATGTAATTTGGTTAGAATATTGAACTTTTATGTTCCTCTGTAAGATAGGATACTAATTGAATCTCCTTTGTGATGCCCTGTGAGCTGAATCATGTACAGTGTTTAAATGAGACCCCAGTACCTACTAGCAGTACCTATTATCAGTCAGTACCTACCACATCTTATTATTATCATTTCCTTTTTGAAACCAAACTGTCAAAATTGTGAGTATCTTGGCAATGGAAAATTTTCAGCTCTTCACAGTAATCCTTGAATCACTCTCAGACCATTTCATTAGAACCTAATGGGAAATGTTCTTTTTCTGAGACGACTCAGTAAGCTCATGAATCTTTCCCTTGAACACACACACACACACCCACACACCCACACACCCATAAACCTATATAAAATGGAAGAATAGCCTTTCAATTAGAAAACACGTAAAAAAGAAGATACAAAGAAAATATATGTAACACTTACGAGATTAAGCCCAGTTTTTCATTAAAACATCTGCTCTTCAAGTTTCCTTCCCTTGGCTCTCCCTTAAGTATTTTATTTTCAACTTATGGAAGCAATTAATTGAATGCAAACTCCACGGAAATAAATGGCCACAGCATATAGCTCATTCAATATATGTTTTTGCATTATCTTATATACAAGGCACATTAGTTTTCAGGTTAGTAAAAATAGTCTTAACTTCATATTTTTATTGCTTGTGGGAATTATTCCAAATGAAATAGAATGCACATTTCCTTGTTTTACATGTTTCTATTCTAGCATGTATTTCATCTGGGGTTGCATAATGGAAAGATCTATTTTCTTCTAAAACCTTTTGTTGTAGTTTGAAAGGATCAATGGCTCCTCCCTGTGATTCAGTTTCACATGGCTATTTCCTATGAGACCTTAAAGCGTGGAACCTCAATGCATTTGTTTCTGCTTAAGAATTATAAATCTTCTTACTCTATTCTGTGATGATGCCATCCCTTGACAATGGTTGTGCTAAAAATTTTCAAAAGCTGAGTTCTGGGAGTAGAAGGAGGTTTCAACTTTGAATCCTATTTTCTGATCAATTGGAGCTTCTTAATCCTCTTCCTTTACTCGACTGTGCTCTGGTAAATAGCTGTCAGCAAGGGAAGGAGTTCAATACCTGTGGGCCATGACCCACTTAAAGACTTCTTCTTTTGGGAAAAAAATCCAAGACAGCCTTAAATGTCAGTATTCTCCTGGAATGCCCTGGTGTCAGCCTCAGGGGTTCAATTGCCATGCGTATCTATAAATTCCAGCCTTTTCAAATAAAATACTGGAAGTTATTACATCTGTCAGGTGAAGCAGAGACAAATGCAAGCTTTGAATATAAAGATTTGATTCATATATACACCGTCAAAATAAGAAAGCCAGAGAAGTCTTCTAATATTTGGGCATACATGATACATTCTTCAGTTGTGTATGATATTCATTAAAAATTGACTGATTATTCTTATGCTACCCATTTTAAGATAATCCAGAATTAATCACTGGCCCAGCATTACAATGCAATGTTCTATCAAATTAATGCAAAAGATTGTCCTTTTTTTTTAATACACTGAATCCTCCCTTTTTATTTCAGATGTGGTGTTTTGTTAAGGATTTTATTGTCATACAGTTCTTTAGTTCCCTGAAAGTTTAGACATATGTGAAAACTCATTTCTTAATAAAAAGCCCACCATAAGCATGGAAAGGGTAAAATGACATCATGTGACAAATGTTGCTATTAGCTTATCTATTGTTATGGAATTATTTTTACTGTAAACAGTTCACCAAAAAATAAAAAACTGTGAAAAAGCTACTGAATTAATGTCTGTTTTTATTTTAGTGAATTGATCATAGATTCGTCTGCCCTTTAGTTTTTTTAAGAGTTGTTAATCAAGTATAAAAACTAGTCACGATTTAGTGCAAAACTACAAATACATGCATTTTTGAAATGTAGAGATGCTGAAAATAAAAGCCAATTTACTTCTCAGGAGGGCTAAATCTTGGTTTCAGCAACATGAAGCATTGAGGTGTTTAGGCTGCTTGGGAACAGCACTACAGAAGGTCAAAAGAGCCCTGTGTGCTTACAGGAGCTCTGGTTTGTCTTTCTCTCTACAATTTTCTGCAATTACAAAATATGTTTTGAGCAGAGCTTATGCTTTTTTAGACAGCTAACATGTTTCATCTGTTATTAAATTTACTTTTTCTCTCCTCTTCTATTCTGTTGTCTATACTTTCCTAGTAGAAAAGGTTCAGTTTTTGTATGGCTGTCCAAGATGAAAACAGAAGATACTACACATTTTTGACTCAGTGAATTTAGAGCCAAAGATGACTGTCAATCAATGTCAAAGTTCACAGTCATGGCATGCATAAGACATGCATGACATGCATGCATAACTTTGTGTGTGCATCATGCATACAATATGCATGCATAAAATTATACATGCATAATTTTATGCATGCCAGACATGCATGAATAATTTTATTTTCTCATTGTGATTCTTGCTTCCAGTTGATGTGGTTCAATTCAAAAAAGATTCATTATGATTTTACTTGAGATCAATAGCTACCCCTGAATATTTTGGAAATCAATGCAGGATTGAGAAGCTACCTTCCACATTGTGTTCTTGGGGAGATATTAGCTAGTGGCAGGTGAGCTTATATTAATGTGAGGGCACCTGCAAGTACATAGAGGTTGAATATGTTAGTAACATATTTAAGACATACTCAAAACTTAGGGATTCCTTGAGTCTTCAATTTCATAAGCATTGTTTGTTAAAATTAGCACCACAAAGGTTTCAGGAATAAAAACAACTTTCTCAGTTATTTTTTACTTATAACTCAATGTATACACACACATAGGCAAACACACAAAGCAAACATAATGTAATATTAAGATTAGGCTGGGTATGGCAGCTCACACCTATAATCCCAGCACTTTGGCAGGCCGAGGTGGGCTGATATCTTCAGCCCAAGAGCTCTAGACCAGCCTACGCAACATGGCGAAACCGTGTCTCTACAAAAAATTAAAAAATAATATCCAGGCATGGCGGTGGGCACCTGTGGTCCCAGCTACTTGAGAGACTGAGGTGTAAGAATCACCTGAGCCCTGGATGGGATATCGAGGCTGAAGTGAGCTATGACAGCATCAGTACACTCCAGCCTGGGTGATGGAGAGAGAACCCGTCCCAAGGAAAAAAAAAAAAGATTCTATACAATATTTGACCTTGAATGCTATATTATTGAATAGGAATGCGGATAAAGGTGAACTAATTGATGACAATTTCAATATGAGCCAATAGAAAACATTTTATTTATTAACAGCTTTATTGAGTTATAATTAATATAGAAAAGCTGCACATATTTAATGTGTACAATTTGATGAGTTTGGACGAAGGCAAATATCTGTGGTAACATCATCAAAATCAAGGTAATAGACATATCCAACATCTCCCAAATTTTCCTCATGTCCCTTTCATTGTTTTTGTAGCAGACACATGTAACATAAGATCTACCATCTTAACAAGTCTGAAGTACACAATACTGCATTTTAACTATAAGGACTGTAATACAGCATATTTCTAGAGCTTACTCATCTAGCACAACTGAAATTTTATACCTTTTGAACAACTGCCACACTAACTTCATAAATAACCCCACATTTTTAATTTTGCAACGTCACATGTCAATCCCTTTAAAATATTTTTTTGTATTGATATGTCAGTTCTTTTGTCTTCCCTATAAGTTGAAAACTATCAGCCTCTAATTTAAATCCAGGCATCTGGATCTTTCAAAAATCGCACAAAATAAATCTGATTATATTTCCACTAAGGCCCTCCAGATATTCATAAACACGTGTCATGCTCTCCACCCTATCTCTGCTTTTCCAATGTGTTAGTGTTCTCCAGAGAAAAAGAACCAATTGAATGTGTGTGTGTGTGTGTGCACGTGTGTGCACATGCATGCAGATGTGTATATACACACACATACACAGAAACCTATTTATTTTAAGGCTTGCGTGATTATGGAAGCTGGCAAATACAAAATCTGCAGTGTGCTCTGGCAGTCTAGAGACCCAGGGGAGAGCCAATGATGCACTTCACATCTAAAGGCCATCAAGGCTGGAGATTTCGAGATGAGCTTATTTTGCAGTTTGTGCAGCTTCCTCGAAAAATTAAAAATAGAACTACTGTATGATTCAGCAATCCCACTTTTAGGTAAATATCCAAAAGAATTGAAATGAAGATCTCTAAGAGATATTCTTTTCACTGCACTCCCATATTCACTGCAACATTAGTCACAATGGCTAAGATACGGAAACAACCCAAGTGTCCAACACAGTGAATGAATAAAGAAAATCTGGCCTACATGTGTATAATATGAGTAAGACTCAAAAGAGAAGGAAATCCTGCTATTTAAGACAACATGCATAAACTTGAAGGACACAATGCTAAATGAAATTAGTCAATCACAGAAGGACAAATTCTGCAATATTCCACCTGTATGAAGTATCTATAAGAGTTAAACTCATGGAAGCAGAGCATAGGATATTTGCCAGGGGCTACAGGTAAAAAGAAAATTCATAGTTATTTTTACTTTGGTGTATTGAGATATAGTTGTCAAAGGACAGATATGTGAATATTGGAAATTAAATACTGGAAAATTTTAATTTTAATTTTACAACAATGGAGACAATATCCTGTAAGAAACTCAATTTATAAAGCTCCACAGATGATACTCATACTTGTAATATAACCTCTAATTTGAAATGTAGACATTTTGAAAATGATTTTCTAGGAAAATTGCTAGATGTTGAATGCATCATTTCTTCCTTGCTAATGCGATATTCTTTTGTACACTGATGAGATCTTTCCTTCCATAAGGATTCCAACTAAGTTCTTCAAATAGACAGAAATATTTTCTTTTGCCCCGAAGCCATTTTAATATGTGTATTAGTTAGGGTTCTGCAGAGAAGCAGTACCAATAGGATATATAGAGAGATATATAAAAGGAGATTCATTATGAAATTGGTTCAGGCAAATACAAAGGCTGAGAAGTCCCATGATATGCCAGTGAGCAAACTGGAAACCAGGAAAGCCAGGGTACAATTCAGTCTGAGTATAAAGGCCTCAGAACAGGAGGAGCCAATGGTGTAACTCTTAGTCCTAGTGCAAAGCCAAGAGTCTGAGAGGGGAGGGGCTGCTGGTATAAGCGCCGGAGTCTACAGGCTGGAGGATCACAAGCTCCACTGTCCAAGAGGAGAAGATGGAGAAAACGAATTTTCCCTTCCTCTGCCTTTTTGTGCTATCTTGGCCCTCACAGATTGGATAATGCCTGTTCTCATTGGTAAGGGCAGATCTTCTTTATTCAATCTACTGATTCAAAAGCTAATCTATTCCAGAAACATCCTCACAGACACAACCCAAAATAATATCCTATTAGATATCTGGTATTCCTTAGCCAAGTAAAGTTGACATAGAAATTTAACTATCACAGTATGTGATATAGCTTGGCTGTGTCCCCACCCAAATCTCATCTTGAATTGCGGTTCCCATAATTCCTGTGTGTCATGGGTGGGACCCAGTGGGAAGTAACTGAATCGTGGGGGCAGTTACCCTCATGCTGTTCTTGTGATAGTGAGTGAGTTCACATGAGATCTGATGGCTTTATAAGGGTTTTTTTTCCTCCCTTTGCTCCTGCCACCATGTGAAGAAGGACGTGTTTGCTCCCTCTTCCATCATGATTGTAAGTTTCATGAGACCTCCCCAGCCATGTGGAACTGTGAGTCAATTAAACCTCTTTTCTTTATAAACTACCCTGTCTTGAGTATGTTTTTATTAGCAGCGTGAGAATGGACTAATACAGTATGAAAATACATAGCTTTTCTTAGGGGCATAGGAGATAGATTAATTTTAGTGTTCTGATAAAGCTCTATTATTGTCAATGGAATCACATAATCATAGTCCTTTACGGAAAGCCATTAGATAGGTTCTAGGCATTTCTCCATCAATATTAGAGTTACATGAAAAATATATCTGCAGTTAGGAAATATTCAGACTGATGAAGTCAGGATCTCTACTTGCAAGAAATATCAGGGTTTCACTTTCTAAATTCCTATTAATAAGCTCTCTAGATATGGGAATTATATATTTATCAAATTTTACTTTTGAACATTAGCTCTTTGCAGAGGTTTTGAACATTTGCTCTTTGCAAGGAAAATGTCTACTTACCCTTCATTCCTGTTGTCAAGAAGAAGAACTCCTTGAGTTCCTCAGCAAAGAAATCTAGTTTTAGGTTAGCTATCAACAGTGAAAATCAGCGAGTTTGGGGGAAATATGTGTAATAATTAACTCCCTAAAACTATGTTAGAAGAGAAGGGATAACAAGTAATTGTAACTAATTTTAACAATTGAGAGGATGAAACCAAATCCAAAAGGAAACAGCAGTGAAAATGTCCCTCCTTGCATAGTATTGTATAGCAATCTAAATAACATTTGATTTGGTTTCTTCAGAATAATTAAATTCCTGCACCTTGTAGATTACTAAGATGACTAAACCAATGCTCTTGTGAACGATTTTAAAGTAAAATAAATTCCTCGAGTAAAATTATATGAATCTAATTAACATGGGAAGTAAATCCTTTAATTAGAAAAGTCAAATAATTATTTTTCTTCAAAGAAATGAAATTACTGCCATTACTTTCTGAACAGATAATACAGAATTATTTAATAGATAATTTTAAGGTGCCCACAAGGCAGGAATTTAAGTAGTGAGTAAAATATTTACAAGGGATTCAGGGATTAACTTTCTCCTCTAGGAAATTCCTTAGAACTTCAGTCTTCATTTACAAATCCTAAAATAGAATGATTGTCTAATGTCAGTGTTTCACTGAACAACTACATAGGCAAATTTATTTTTCTAAGAAATGAAATAATTACTCACATAGGTTCTTAAGTTACTTATTTAAATGATGTTATTTAGAATTCACTTTAATTAAACACATACACACAAAGCCCACTTATTTTGCCAGTTACATTTCTCAATATTTGGGACATTTCAGTTGAACTACACATTTTAGACGGAATTTGAGACTGGATCTGAAGAGGGCTACTTCGTTTCCTAAATTTCAGTAAGAGAATTAAATCACTAAATTAAGATAATCTAAAAATAGCATGAGGAAACAGTACAAATATTAAGCAAGACTCTTACTATGAAGCTAGTTAGAATTGTTAATTAGAGCTGTATATTATTCATTAACGTAAATCACATATGAATAATTTAATACATAAGTAGTGCTACTACTGATTATAAAAGTAATCAAAGCAACACTTGGAATAAACATATTATCCTTGATACATATGTTCAAACTCAATAAAGATTTTTGGAAATTTATATCTTCCTTTTACAAAGTCATGAGTAATTATTTCAAATGACAGGTAACTTCCTTTTCAGGTAAGATACACTATTATAGAAAATAAGATGTAGAAAGAGCCTGAATTCAGCAGTCAACACCCAAATTAAAATTTTCTGTAGTGAATCCCATAACATTTAGGCAATAGAATGTTAGGTTTAAGCAAGTGGGCTCTGTTATCAGACAGACATTTGAATTTGTTCTTGGCCCCTTACTATGTGACCTTCAGTAAAGTACTTGACCTATCTAAGGCTCAACTTCCTCATTGTGAAATGCATAGTAATTGCAACTATTCGGTAGATTGTTGAAATAATTGAAATAATTATATGTAACTTACTGAGCATAGTGTTTACCGAGTATCTTAACATACGCGGTCTGTTATTATCGTAGTAATTTTTCACAGAGTTAGACACAAAAAATGAAAGAGAGCATGTGAATGGTGTCAGCCTTAAAATATTTTGAGGCTTTCATATTTAATTAGGCCAGAAAGAATATTGGAGACATGTACGTTTTTCACCTACCCCAACTTCCTTGGGAGAAATGAAGTTGTGCTAAACCTCTTTATAAAGGAAAAGCAACTTCTTACGTTGAAATGGGTAACTCACTTAATTTCAAATGGGTGCTGATGAGGGCTTGTTATTAAAAACCTTAGATAGTATGCTATGTACAGGCAATCACTTAAGTTTCAGTGTGTGATTATCTTTCCAGGAAGTTCAGGAATGCAAAGCGATGTAGAATGCTTGATTTGTGAAAGTAGCAATCATACTAGTTGTTAATAGTGCAAGAGAGTTTAAAATCCTGTAGCACAAAACATTGTTTCAGCAAGCAAGATAAAGCAGTTGGGCTAATAAGAAATGGGCTCCCACTTATAATGGGAAGTCCTTGATTTCAGCAAGAAGGCAACAAAACTAAGCCTTCTATTTCTGGGGGATATTTGTTGGTAAGAAGCAGGTGACGATTTCTGGAAACCACTAAAAATGGCTGAATCCTTATCAATGGATGGGCACATAACTGACATAATCTATTTTTTGTTGTTTAAATTCTGTGCTCTCTGCACTTAGATAACTTTTGAATAACCAACTGATTTTGGGAGCCCAGAAACTTTTGAGCATAATTCTAGAAAAATGGACATCCTCTCCTTCCATTGTTACACTCTTTAGTAAGAGAGATCTTTATTCAGACTGAGCAAATGCTGCATTGAGACCAAGGCCAGGAGGTTAGTAGAAGTGTGGTTGGTGCTACCATTTCCTTCTTTGTTCACTAATCAGAAATAAAATAGCATATTTTTTAATAGACTTGTATTAAGGTATAAGGAGGATTGAGGTTAAGGTGTTCTTCACACTTATTTTGTCATTTAGCTAACTCAGACACCATCTGGAAGGAGCTGTCGGAACCTTGTGCATGAATGAAAAAAAAAAATAATTGAGGAATTACAGAGCTCAAGCGTTCTTTGGTAAGTTACAAAGTGATATATTTGGGAAGGCAGGACAAAGCTTACTTTTGGCATCTATCTTCAGAGTGGGAAATTTTAGTTCTTTTAGTCTATTATTCAGTCAGTTTAGTCAATTTAGTCATGTTGAATGCACACTATGCCAGAACTGTGTTAGGTCTTTGAGGTTTCAAGACTCTCAAGTGGTTCTTAAATAGATGATATTCAGCAATGGTTGCTGGATATCTTTTAATCAAAGGCAGAAGCAGAACTCCAGAGGAGTTACGGCTGTTTTTGCAAAGTGGTCGGACAAAGTGTTTCCATTCAGGAAATTTCTGACACGGGGTAGCAGCTAGACTTGTGAGAGATGAGCCTGTCACTAAGAAGAGACAATCTTAGAATGAACATTTTACTGCAAAAACTATGTATTTCACAGCCACAGAACATTTTACTGCAAAAACTATGTATTTCACAGCCACAGAAGGGATTAAGCATTAGTTCTAACAATGTCTCCAAAATACCTGTAGAAGAGAATCTCAACCCTAACAGACCCACGGTACTTTTCCCAAAATAAAATTCCTGGTTGAAGAATACATGCAGACTGGTATACAGCTGTCAAAAATACCATGAGCATCTATTTCTTGATCATGTGAGTTTTCTAAAGTGGAAAATATATCTTATGACGATTATATCATTTTAATTGTCATGAAATAAAATTTAACTTTTTTTATTTTGTTATTTATTCTTTGTCTTGTTTCTTTGATAGTAAAGATACTGTTGTTTACTTTCTTCTAGGACCTTCATAGTTTAGCAATTACGTTTAAGTCAACAATGTGTCTTTCATTGTGTTTTTGTATATGTAGACGGTGTGTATAGGTATACAATGTGTACAAGGTCAGGTTTATTTTTATTCCATATGGATATTCATTTACTCCAGCAAGATAGTTGCAATACATTTTCTCCCAGTTAATTTGATGCATTTACAAAAATCAACTTATCTTATAAGGATGCATCTATTTCTGAAGTCTTTAATCTGTTCCAGTTATCAACATATCTACTCTTCTTTTTTCTTTTGCGAGATTCTTGCTCTGTCGCCCAGTCTGGAGTACAGTAGCATGATCTTGGCTCATTGCAACGTCTGCCTCCCAAGTTCAAGTGATTCTCATGCCTCAGTCTCTTGAGTAGGTGGGACTGCAGAGGTGCACCATCATGCCTAGCTAATTTTTGTATTTTTAGTAGAGAGAGAGTTCCACCATGTTGACCAGGCTGGTCTTGAACTCCTGGCCTCAAGTGATCCGCCTGCCTCATTCTCCCAAAGTGCTGGGATTACAGGCATATGTGTCAACTTTTAAGTCAATATCTCATGTCTTGGTTACTGTTTCTTTAAAGCAAATGCATATGTCTAATAATTCAAATGCTGCAAATGTGTTGATTTATTTTCATAATTTTTGGTCTTACTCTAGAATGTTTATCTTTCATAAAATTTTTACAATTGACTTGTCAAAGTATGCTGGTATTTTCATGGGAATTGTTTTAAATATATCAATAAATCTAGGAAAAACTATTGATTCTTTAGACTTGCTACTTCTCTATGAAGATGATACATCTCTCCATTTATTTTGGTTATCTAAAATTGGCTCAGAAAGGTTTTGTAATTTTCAATGTAAAGGTCTCACACATAATTAGTTAGATTTATTTCTAGGAATGTTGTTTGATGCTATAATATGTGAAGTTTTAAAAAACAGTAGTTTATTAATAGCTGATAATACTATTGATTTTTATATTTTGATATTTTATTCTGTGATGTTTAAATATTACTCATTATGTAGGTAGTTTCTTGGTAGATTCTTTTTTATATGTAGATTATCATGTTCTCTGACAGAGATATAATTTTGCCACTTTCCTATATTTATGTCTTATATATATTTTTCCACCTCATTGCATTGGATTGAACCTTTAGAGCAATATGGAAAATGAGTTGTCAGAGAAAATATTCTCAGTGTTAATGAGAATGAATTCAATATTTCACCATTAAATGTAGTCTTAACAGTAGGTTTTTTTTTTTTTTTTTTTTTTGGATACCATTTTCTTCTATTCTATCCTTAGTTGCTCATAAGTTTTATTCTGAATTATTAAATTTAGTCATTTTTTCTCTCTATTGACTGGAACATAAGAATTTTCTTTCACTTTCTGTTTATGTAGTACATTCAGCAGTTCATGGAATAAATTCCTATGATAGTACCCATAATATTTTACCTAAGTTATTCAATTATTTATCTATAGTGTGCAGTAATCACAGTTCTGCAAATAAACAGAAACAATAGAATGTGCATGTCTATAGAAATAGATTTATTTTAAAGAATTGGCTCACCCGATTGTGGAGGCTAGCAAAAGAAAACTCTGCAGGGTAGGCTGACAGGTGGCAGACCCAGAGCAGAGTCCATGCTGCACTTCAAAGGCAAAGACCATCTGCTGCAGAATTCCTCTTACTCATGTGAGATCGATCTATTGTTCTATTCAGTCACCTTCAACTGATTGGATGAGACTCATCCACATAATGAAGGACTCAATGCTTTGCTCAAAGTTTGCTGAGTAAATGTTAACCTCATCTAAAAACACAGAAACATCCAGGATAATGTTTGACCACACATCTGGGCACTTTTGACATCTAAAATTAACCATCACATATTATTGCTATTCCCTTCACTGGTTGTGCATTCACTGTGTTGTACACTTTAAGTATATACTATTTATATTTGACAGTTCACCTTGAAATCAGCCTGATTTCTTCATAGAACGGATGTTTATGGTTTTCCTTGAATGAACACAGAAATTTAACTTCCTTGTCTTAGAGCTTGAAAAAATTACATTTGTCTTATCTGAGTTCCTTTCTCAGCAAATCAACCATCATGTTTCCTGACAGCATCAAGGAACTGAAACTTACCAGATCATTGCATCTGGCCAATAAGAAGCAAGACCTCCATCCATCATGATTGCCTAACAGACCACCTACTACCCATTGACCAACTCCTCTTTCATATACTTCCCTAATTTCTGTTTTTCCACATGTAGTTACATTTCTTCCCTGCTCTATAAACCCATAATTTTAGTCACTTGAAGAAATGAATTTGAGATTAATCTTCCATTCTCCTTGACTGTAGCACTCACATAAAGCCTTATTCCTTGGAAATACTCATTGTCTCAGTGATTGACTTTCTGTGTGCTGAGCAAAACCCCTAGTGTTTCAGTAACGATCTTAATAAAGCAGGATTTAAAAAAAATAAATGTACTGTATGAATCTTGTAGTATGAATAGCAAGGAATTAAGAAAAACTAACCTCCCCACACATATCCTTTTTGAGGAAGGGAAAATCAACATCTTATAGTACTGTTTTCATTCTAAGAAATACTACACATTTTATGTTATAAGCAAAATTTTATGGAATAGTTTATGAAATAAAATGGAACCTCACAGTTTTTAGATTTCTTTGTACAATAATGTTTCATGTAGACACTTCCCCATCCTCCTTTTAACTATTTACTGTATAATTTTTGTCATAACTTAAAGTGGATTTATTTTCAGTGCCTTTTAAAAGTTACCAATTATCTTTGGATACTATAGTTGCCCTGAGTTCAACTCCATGTTTTATAAAACAGGCACAATCTTCCTTTATGGGAGGAGGAGTTTCTTTCTATGTCTTTGGTTATCAGAATTAGAAAAACTGCCTTGATCAGCATACATTACATTTTTTAAAGTTAAGTTTTTCACTGCTTGTAAGACTAATTTTATCATATTCTTCACGTGATGATGATTATGATGTGACTTCAATTTACCCTTCCTAATGTGATTGTAAATTTTCATATAATGAAAGAAGAGGCACAACCAAGATCACTGCACAGCACTGGTAACATGTAAAAATATATTTCACATTTTGAGAAGAGATAAACTCTTAGCTCTCAAGGTCACAGAACGCTGAAAGTTAATTGACCTTTTGAGAAATAAAATCTTGAAAGAAGACTAAAAATTGCATTCAAGTGTTATTCAAGATTGTGTATAATAGCAATATGAAAACACAATGTGGTAAATTATATTTAATTATAATTGTTTGTTTCTACAAATCTTTGCTACATACAAGAAAGTATGATGTAGACTATTAATTTATGCTTGGAATTACTATTTTTTTAACTGCCTGTCCGATAAAGGTCTCTTACTTCAGGAGGACATATTATACCTAGAAGAAAATTCATTTAATTAAGTAAATCAATATTAGATACAATCAAGCAACTATTGTGTTTGTAAATGGTTATATATAAGGAAAGAACACCACAATATTTGAATAACATTGTTAAAATAAAATAAAATAAAATAAAACTTTTGAAACAAGCAGGCAGACTTTATTAAAAATATTTTTAAGATATTGAGAATTTGAACATGGCCTATGAAAAATAAAAAGCAGAAGTGCAAGCAAAAAAACAGTTGTAAAAGTGGCTTTCAAAAAAAAAATTGTTTGCCTAAAAAGTTAGGTTTGTAGATCATCGAGAAAATCATGCATTTAAGGCTCACCAAGTTTGGAATGAAGGAAAAAAAAATGTTAAGGGCAGGCAGAGAGAAAGGTCAGGTTACCCACAAAGGGAAGAAGAACATCAGACTAACAATGGATCTCTTGGCAGAAACTCTACAAGCCAGAGAGAGTGGGGGCCGATATTCAATATTCTGAAAGAAAAGAATTTTCAACCCAGAATTTCATATCCACCCAAACCAAGCTTCATAAGAGAAGGAGAAATAAAATCCATTACAGACAAGAAAATGTTAAGATATTTTGTCAAATCTCTTTCATAATTTTTTAACATATTTAATTTTTAAACATATTTAACATAATTAATTTAACAATATTAAACTTAAGTGTAAATGCGCTAATTGCCCCAATTAAAAGATACAGACTGGCAACTTGGATAAAGAGTCAAGACCCACTGGGGTGCTGTATTCAGGAGACCAATCTTACATGCAAAGACACACATAGGCTCAAAATAAAGGGATGGAGATATACTTACCAAGCAAATGGAAAGCAAATAAAAAGGGAGTTGCAATCCTAGTCTCTGATAAAACAGACTTTAAAACAACAAAGATCAAAAAAGACAAAGAAGGGATTACCTAATGGTAAAGGGATCAATGCATCAAGAAGACTTAACTATTCTAAATATATATGCACCCAATACGGAGCACCCAGATTCATAAAGCAAGTTCTTAGAGACCTACAAGAGACCTGGACTCCCACACAATAGTAGTGGGAGACTTCAACACCCCACTGTCAATATTAGAGAGATCAAGACAGAAAATTAACAAGGATATTCAGGACTTGAGCTCAGCTCTGGACCAAGCAGACCTAACAGATATCTACAGAACTCTCCACCCCAAATCAGCAGAATATACATTCCTCTCAGTACCACATCACACTTATTCTAAAATCAACCACATAATTGGAAGTAAAACACTCCTTAGCAAATGCAAAAGAATGGAAATCATAACAAACTGTCTCTCAGACCATAGTGCAATCAAATTAGAACTCAGGATTAAGAAACTCACTAAAAACTGCACAGCTACATGGAAACTGAACAACCTGCTCCTGAATGACTACTGCATAAATAATGAAAATAAGGCAAAAATAAAGAAGTTTTTTGAAACCAGTGAGAACAAAGACACAATGTACTAGAATCTCTGAGACACAGCTAAACCAGCGTTTAGAGAGAAATTTATAGCACTAAATGCCCACAGGAGAAAGTGGGAAAGATCTAAACCGACACCCTAACATCACAATTAAAAGAACTAGATAAGCAAGAGCAAACATATTCAAAAGCTAGCAGAAGACAAGAAAAAACTAAGATCAGAGCAGAACTGAAGGAGATACACGAAAAACCCTTCAAAAAAATCAATGAATCCAGGAGCTGGTTTTTTGAAAAGTTTGACAAAATAGATAGACTGCTAGCCAGATTAATAAAGAAGAAAAGAGAGAAGAATCAAATAGACACAATAAAAAATGATAAAGGGGATATCACCACCAACCCCACAAAAATACAAACTACCATCAGAGAATAGTATAAACATTTCTATGCAAATAAACTAGAAAATCTAGAAGCAATGGATAGATTCCTGGACACATACACCCCTGCAAGACTAAACCAGGAAGAACTCAAATCCCTGAATAGAACAATAACAAGTTCTGAAATTGAGGCAGAAATTAATAGCCTACTAACCAAAAAAAGTCCAGGACGAGACGGATTCACAGCCAATTTCTACCAGAGGTACAAAGAGGAGCTGGTACCATTGTTTCTGAAACTCTTCGAAACAATAGAAAAAGAGGGACTCCATGCTAACCCATTTCTTGAGGCCAGCATGAACCTTATACCAAAACCTGGCAGAGATACAAGCAAAAAAGAAAATTTTAGGCCAATATCCCTGATAAACACTGATGTGAAAATCATCAATAATATACTGGCAAAACGAATACAGCAGCACATCAAAAAGCTTATCTACCATGATCAATTTGGCTTCATCCCTGGGATGCAAGGCTGGTTCAACATACACAAATCAATAAATGTAATCCATCACATACACAGAACCAATGACAAAACCACATGATTATCTCAATAGATGCAGAAAAGGCCTCGAATAAAATTCAACACCCCTTCATGCAAAAAACTCTCAATAAACTAGGTATTGATTGAACGTATCTCAAAATAATAAGAGCTATTTATGACAAACCCACAGTCAATATCATACTGAGTAGGAAAAAGCTGGAAGCATTCCCTTTGAAAACCGGCACAACACAGGGGTGCCCTCCCTCACCACTCCTATTCAACATAGTGTTGGAAGCTCTGGCCAGGGAAATTAGGCAAGATAAAAGAATAAAGGGTATTCAAATAGGAAGAGAGGAAGTCAAATTGTCTCTGTTTGCAGATGAAATGATTGTGTATTTAGAAAACCCCATCGGCCCAAAATCTCCTTAAGCTGATAAGCAACTTCAGCAAAGTCTCAGGATACAAAATCTATGTGCAAAAATCACAAGCATTCCTATACACCAATAATAGACAAAAGAGAGCCAAATCATGAGTGAACTCCCATTCACAATTGCTACAAAGAAAATAAAGTACCTAGGAATACAACTCAAAAGGGATGTGAAGAACCACTTCAAGGAGAACTACAAACCACTGCTTAAGGAAATAAGAGAGGACACAAACAAATGGAAAAGCCTAGCCTTCCATGCTCATGGGTAGGAAGAATCAATATCGTGAAAATGGCCATACTCCCCAAAGTAATTTATACATGCAATGCTGTTCCCATCAAGACACCATTCACTTTCCTCAAAGAATTAGAAAAAACTACTTTAAATTTCATATGGAACCAAAAAAGAGCACATATAGCCAAGACAATCCTAAGCAAAAAGAACAAAGCTGGAGGCATCATGCTAACTGACTTCAAATTACACTACAAGGCTACAATAACCAAAATAGCATGGTACTGGTACCAAAATAGATATATAGACCAATGGAAAAGGAAATAGGCCTCAGAAATAACATTACACATCTACAACCATCTGATCTTTGAAAAACCTGACAAAAACAAGCAATGAGGAAAGGATTCCCCATTTAATAAATGGTGTTGGGAAAACTGGCTAGCCACATTCAAAAAAGTGAAACTGGACCCCTTCCTTATACCTGATATAAAAATTAACTCAAGATGGTTAGACTTAAACATAAGACTTAAAGCCAAAAAACTTTAGAAGAAAACCTAGGCAATATCATTCAGGAAATAGGCATGGGCAAACACTTCATGACTAAAACACCAAAAGCAATGGAAACAAAAGCCAAAATGGACAAATGGGATCTAATTAAACTGAAGAGCTTCTGCACAGCAAAAACAAAAGAAACAAAAAAAAACCCCCAAAAAACAAAAACAAAACAAAACAAAACAAAAACTGTCATCAGAGTAAACAGGCAACCTACAGAATGGGAGAAAAATTTTTGCAATCTATCCATGTGACAAAGGGCTAATATCTAGAATCTAAAAGGAACTTAAACAAATTTTCAAGAAAAAAACAACCCCATCAAAAAGTGGGCAAAGGATATGAACATGCACTTCTCAAAAGAAGACATTTATGTGGCCTACAAACATATGACAAAAAGCTCATCATCACTGGTCACTAGAGAAATGCAAATCAAAACCACAATGAGATACCATCTCATGCCAGTTAGAATGGTGATCATTAAAGTCAGGAAACAACAGATGCTAGAGAGGATGTGGAGAAACAGGAATGCTTTTAAACTGTTGGTGGCAGTGTAAATTAGTTCAACCATTGTGGAACACAATCTGGAGATTCCTCTAGGATCTAGAACCAGAAATACTATTTGACCCAGCAATCCCATTACTGGGTATATACCCAAAGGATTATAAATCATTCTTCTATAAAGACACATGCACATGTATGTTTATTGCAGCACTGTTCACAATAGCAAAGACTTGGAACCAACCCAAATGCCCATCAATGATAGACTGGATAAAGAAAATGTGGCACATATACACCAAGAAATACTATGCAGCCATAAAAAAGGATGAGTTCATGTCCTCTGCAGGGACATGGATGAAGCTGGAAATCATCATTCTCAGCAAACTAACACAAGAACAGAAAACCAAACACTGCATGTTCTCACTCACAAGTGGGAGCTGACCAATAAGAACACATGGACACATGGAGGGGAACATCACACACTGGGGCCTGTCGATGGGTAGGGGGCTAGGGGAGGGATAGCATTAGGAGAAATACCTAATGTCAATGATGGGTTGATGGTGCAGCAAACCACCATGGCACGTGTATTCCTATGTAACAAACCTGCACATTCTGCACATGTATCCTAGAATGAAAAGTATAATACTATTAATAATAAACTAAGGTCCTATCATGCCCATCCTGGATCTACAATTTGAGGACAAAAATGCATTCTTTTGAGTAATACGTCTTGATAAATCCAATATCGAGAAGAAAACAGCAGATAGAGTGGTTTACCTTTGATTATTTTATTACAAAATACCTAACATATCAGAGTTTAAAAAATTGTCTGACTTGGAAAAATGTTTTAGGGAAGAGATGAAAAGGGAAGAAATAAAGTAGAATTCCTAAACCTAAAACACACAGATTCAATCAGTGGGGGGAAATCGTGTGTGTCGGTGTAAAGAAGAAGGTGGGGCCCAATCAGGAGCTAGAACCAGGGAGAATTTTTTGCAGGAATGATAATATGATAAACATATTTTATCATATTGTCCTATGGATGCCATCAATAGATGAATCTAGGAAGTTAGTGGAGTGAAAATAAATAGGAGAGTATGGTTGCATGGCCTGAGAGAAACTGAAGTATATCAAAAAATGTATTTGTGTAGTTTTAGTTTTAGTTTTTTAAAACAGAAGAGAAAAAGAAAGACAAAAGAGAGATAGAAGGAGAGACAGAGATAGAGACAGGTGAGGAAAAGAGAAAGAACTTTTGAAAGTTCCACAAAAAGTTGATGAGACCATATTTACATAAAAATTACAAAATTATAGGATATATAGTTGGTTATTTAAACTCTACAGATTTCTATATTCAAAAGGATGACAACTTTTGAGGTCTTATGTTTGTTTTTAGATCCTTAGAGATTTAGAAGGCTTACAAGGACAATTAGCCATCCCTATTTCAACCCACTCATTTTTGGACAAGAAACAGAGAGGTTCCCTTTGTGATATCAGTGAATGATTTAACCTCAGTGCTATAGCTTTTCCCCTATTCTCCCACTACAGCATCATACTGGCAAAATAGACAATTGCTTTATTTCAATTATGGTGACACATCAGCCAATTCAGGTTGGTATATAATTGACATACAATTGCTGGTTACTGAAGAAGACACTTCTCTTGTTTATTCATTATCTGTAATGTCTTTCATTACTCAGCCTCCTTAGACCTCTCTGGAGACTAATTTGTGGTACATAAACAGAATAGAGAAATCCAGGAAAGCATCCAGTTTTTCAAACAAAAAAAATCAACAAAAAGATTTGCCTATTTTTTTTTTGCTTCATCAATTATTTCTATGAACTTTTAAAAATATACATTTAGAAGTCTTACGCTTGATTTACGAATTGAGAAATGAACCACAACTTCAAAAACATAATACTAGAAAAGCTTCAAAAGAGAATATTTGTGTTCTTTACCTACACCCAAAGTTTCATTTATTTCATTTAGCAATAAATGAGTAATTGTACTTTGGGTGCACATTTTGTCCCCTGCCTTTTAATTTACCCTCTATCATACCTCCAGGTGGTACCATATGTAATTCTACTTTCACCAGGCAAGCTGCACCCTGTTAGGTTTCAAAAATATGTTCTGGTAATAACTTTCAGTTTAGAAAAGCAAAACAAAATGTGGAGTACGCAGGCATAGTTGTAAGTTATGACTTCCTCTGAATGAAAGAAATCATTCTGGCGCTAATAAAATTTGCATGTATATAAAGTAGAAAATCACATGCTTTAACATAAATGCCAGAGGAAAAAGCAATTGCAGCTGGCTGTTGAAAGCCTTGGCTCTTATGTCCACCTGGCTAATGTATGCAACCCTAACTACAGTTGCACTGCCAGCAGTTTCCCTTTATTTTTCAATTACACTTTGGAGGCTGGAAGAGGGCATGTATATTATAGAATTCTTTTGGATGTAAATAAATGTTTGTAATAAAAGAAGGAGATCACTTCCTTCTTAAGTGTTTGAATGCCTAAATTTAGGCTTTGGGCTTTACAAACTTATGGTTGATAATTCCTTATCTAAATTTAATTATGCAATCGGATACATTACATTTTAGAATTTTCCTGAGGTTCAGTTTATTGCCCTTGGCCTTCAGGCAACCTTTTTTTCATAAAAGAATCACCTAGATTATTAATATGCTCTGTTTTTTAGGATATAGAAATATTCAATTTTATATTTAGCTTTTGAAAATGATTGGGAGAATTTTAGAAGCTTTGTATGTAGTAAATCATCAGATAATTCCCCTCTGGTTTATATTGCCTTGCTCCTCATATAAACTATTATTATAATATTCATTACAATTGTTCAAACTTTGATTTAAATCAGGAAGGAAGTATACGATGTAAGAACCACCTATTATGATAGATTTTGGTGGGGAGTTAATTAGTTAAGGAGCAAAGTTATTTTGGGGATCCTCCTATAAACTGTTTTATAGTCTTGTGGGAAAGACAATACAAATATGCAATAAGTAATTCACCCTATTTCTCTTAGCCATAAAAACAACTGTCTTACTATTGCAGCCTATCTCTGCAAATAGTCTTGTATCTTTATTAGTCTTGTACCTTTATTAAAGTTAAAAATAGCTCTGTCTTTTTCCATGTTTCCAATAAGTAAATGATTCTGAATTTTCTCAATTACCTTGAAAGCAGAAATAGTAATAGAATCATTGTTAACCTTTGGTAACTTTTGTAAATTGTCCTAAATGTATTTTACATTGTTATTTACTTGGGTCTAAAACAAAGGAAAGGTAGCCTAGTGTTTTGGTAAATTTTCCGGTGAACAAATCTACTAGAGTCATGAATACTATAGAGTCATGAATACTGGAGCAAGTTAGGATTACTTCCAGAATAGCCTTTGTTCTCTTTGTATGAAGGTGTTACTAAGGCATTCACATCAAGAAAGTTCTACTTCTGTCATCTCTCTGCAACTTTTCTTTGGGGCTTCGCATCTTCCTTAGTTATCTTTTTTCTTGCATACAATTCCATTCCATGTACTTGACCCTCCTATGCTCCCTTATCAATACAGAAAACAAAAAAATAGTATGCTTTTTAGGAGCCTCCCTGTCCTTGCAAACTTTCAAGAATATTGCACAAAGTGTCTATGAACTACAACTTTCTATACTATTATACTGTACACCTAGGTTTAGGTGACACGAAGAACCCTTACCCCAACTGAAAATAAATGAGTTATAAGCAAATGCTGAGTTATTTCCCCCTCTGATATTCTGGGTGATGGTCAGTTTGTGTAAAAGAAGCAGTATAAGAATATCTGAAAGTTTTAAAATTTATTTTTCAAAATTATGTTGGCAAGGTCTACCCAGAGATTTCATGTATATCTCAATTGAGTTGCACAGACTCTTTATTTTCCTTTGTTTTTTTCTTTCCTTTGTTGTTTTCTTTCCTTTGTTGTTGCAATTATCAATAGATAAACTTTATTTTATTTTGCCATTAGAAAGAGAGGAAAAGAAATATGAAACAATGGGAGATAGAGAGGGAATATGATCTTATTCTGAATATTCAACATTTCAGAAAACAAATAAGAGCGCCTCAAAATATAGTATAAAAAACTTTAAATTTATACAATGAAGTTTTTCCATGAAGATATTTTCTTCTTTGTGGAAAAAAAGTATCCATAGAATGATTCCTGGGGAACTGATTTTTGTATCTTTAAAAAGATTAGTCTAGAAATAGAAAAATCACAAGATATGTAAAAATTAGGATAATTTTTTCAACACTTCTTACATCTGTGTTATCCGTGATAGTTGATATATGAAAGATGCCACTGAAACACCATTTTATACAGTGAAACAAAACTCCAAAGTGAACTAGCAGAGATAAGACTCATTTTTTTCTTGCCAAGGACAGAAATTTGGGGTTTCAATAGAACTGTATTAAGGTTGCAAGATATCTCCAAAAGGAAATTAAGCTGGTTTTGATAACAACAACAACAACAACAACAACAAAAGGAATGTCCTATTTGCAGGTTTGTAATTTAATATTTATGATTTTTTTCTATCAATAGTATGTATATATGTTGCTATTGTGTTAGATGCATTATTGTTCCCCTACTTAGCCATCACTCTGTTGGTTATCTTAGCTGTTGTGTTTAGTATATAGAACTTTTTACAACCAAATAAAAGCTAATGGTCTAAATCTGTAACTATTTATTGTTGTAATTCCTGGAGGGATTGTTGTCTTCTTAAACTTTAGGTTTTGGGGAAAAAAAAAACAAAAAACAGCATAATATGGTGTTTTTCCTGGTTCCTAAGGCCTAAGTAATGTTTGTTCAAGCCGGCAAACCTGCAGTGCAGAAATAAGCATACCTCAGTGAATGAGTATGTGGGATAGACACAGTATCTTACATAATCCTATAAATAATCTATATTTTTGAAAACTTAATAATTTTTATTGAAACTTTTGCAACCAGCCACTCAAATGGCAAAATCACTTGGAGTGTGAAAATTCTGCATGCCCATACCATATGCAAAATCAATGCAAAACCTTCTCCGCTACGTAGATCTTTGATTCCTTTCTCCGCTGGGTAGAAACTAAGAAAGGGTTTTGCAGCTTGGCCACAGGTGGGGGAAAAAAAAGGCAAGAGAATTCACCACAGCCAATAACCTGAAGGGAATCAGCGAATCAACACTCACTGTGGTTGGCCTGACGAGGTGAGGGTGAAGAGCAAGAGAATGTGGACATGCCTTTTTGTGTAACAGTTGGCTGAAGCAAACTGATTACACAGAAGGTAAAAGGAAAATCACAGGGAGAGACAGAATAATCCATTTTTTTCTCAAGATGAAATTGCTTCAGTCAGAAGTTGCTTTAGAAGATCTCACTACATAAAGAAATAATAAAATCAAGATGGAAAGTTTAGGTTATGTAAACATTAAGAAATAATTGTTGCATCAGAAAAACATACTCCTTTTTGAAGGATTACCTGTGATTTTATTTTCGTATTACCAAAAACATATTTTTTGTTCCATGCGAAAAGAGGCTGGATGTAGAAGTAATAAATAAGTCTCATAGTGTGTATGTCATACCTTAACAAAACTAGCCTGAAATTAAATAAGCGTACGTTCTAAAAATGAACTTATCCCTTTTAGCATGTGGGGCTCAACTCAGGTAGCCAATTATTTGAGTGATATTTCTACAAATACAGAATACACAGTAAGGGTACAAATTTAAAGCTAAAAGAATGATACATATATATGTATATATAACAATTTAATTGGCTAGGTTTGTATTAGCTTCATGATATTCAAATAACTAGCTCCAAATAATTTCACAAATCACTACAATAAATAAAGTGCTTGATGAGTCTAAATTATTGGTACAGGCCCAAAGAAAGCAAAAAATGAGGCTATGACAGAGAGGAGAATTAGAAAGGAAATATTTGCCCAGAGATGCAATAGAAATAATACATTAAAATTTTAAGTACAGCAAATCAGTGGCAAAAGAAAAAGAAATTGTGTAGAAACTAAAATCAATGAATGGAAATATCTGAGGTTAGGGCTATAAGAAAAACTGTAGTGTAATTATTCAATGTATCAATGACCTTGTTGAAAATGTGAACAGTAGGTAGTCATTCCAATAAGAAGGCACCATAATAGCACATAAGATTGATAAGATTCATTTAATAAGGCATGTGATTACAGTGATAACTACTACAAGATGGATGTCATTGTTTGTATCCAAATAAATTCCATTAGAATCACTTTAAAGGACTAGGATAAGAAATCTGTTCAAGCTGTTGTCCTAGCTCAATGTTCGAAATCTCAAGAGAGAGAGGTAATAAACGAGCTAAACGCAATAACAAAGCCCCCTTATCTGAAGCTGAGTTCCGGGAGCAGCATAAAAATCAGAAGCTCTTTATGCTGGGTGGATTTATCAAAGTACAAGTTTCTCCTTGCCTTTTAATAGGTATCTGGATAAAAGACAAGAGAGGTCATTGGTCAAAGGGAAAGATAGTATGATTTATTTTAAAATTTAGTTAGTAGAATGTTATTTTATAAAATGTGCATTTGGTTATTAGAACACTGAAATTTTTCCTTACATTTATTAATGAAATCTGCAGGTTGTATCCGTAACCATGACCAAGGTCAGTCAGTTGTATTGATGGCAATCAGGAAAAGCATGCTAAATAGATCAAAAAAGAACCTTGTAATATACGAATGAGCAGGCAACAGGTCCAACTTTGACCTTTCTTAGAACAATCCTATAATGTTTTACTTTACTACTTTTCTTTTTATTTTACCCATTATAAATAGATGTGTGTTGTTTTAATCATTCACAAGGTTACCTGTTTTCACATAAATATGTTGAATAAAATCTTTATTTAAGAAGGATTCTTATAGCAGCTCTAGGGAATTGGACCTGAAAAGTATTTTTTTCTAAAAGAGAAAGTAAAATTGGTTGTGCAACTGATTATATCACCCATTCACATCCTAAGAATATCAATTTCTAATTTTTCTTTTTTATGTTTTTGCCTGCATATTGTAATTAATTCTTATTAAGTAGGGAGCTTTTTAAAAAATAAATTGTTACAATCTATTTTTTAGATTTATTGTTTTAATCTGCAATAAAAAATAAATTGCAGTTTTTCTCATGATGAACAGGAAAATTCACTTTATTGATATAATTTACTATCCACTTTATCTGCACTGTTTCAACTGGTTTGCCCTCAAGGGTTTGTCCTGTCTTGGTTAGTCTCACTGGTATGTGATTGATTACAGGTGGTCTTAGATAGATGGTATTAAAGATCAGAAGGTAGTGATCATTAAATTATTCAATGCTCCTACTTTCAAAGGGGCAGTTCTTCACTACACTGTCATCCTTTTTATAACATAAAGTTGCACATATATCCATATTTTTATATATATGGATATATAACATATATGGACATAAACATATATAAATATATAATATATATTTATACATATATGTTATATAAATATATATTTATATATGTATAATTAATATATATTTATGTATAACATATATGTATATATAATATATATTTATATATGTGTATATTATATACATTTATATATAATATGTATGTGTATATATATATGTAACCCATATATCTCTGTATGTGGGTATTCATATATCCATATCTCATATTTTCGTCTATATGTATATGTGTATTTCTATACACCCAAGAGCCAGAGAGATACATACATAAATAGATAAGCAGGCAGAGATATTAAAAAAGATGTACATTTTGCTATTTTTTTTTTTGAGTTGTAATTTCACTCTTATTGCCCAGGCTGCAGTGCAATGGCCCAATCTTTGCTCACTGCAGCCTCTGCCTCCTGGGTTCAAGTGATTCTCCTGCCTCAGTCTCCTGAGTAGCTGGGATTACAGACATGCGTCGCCATGCTTAGCTAATTTTGTATTTTTAGTAGAGATGGGGTTTCACTATATTGGTCAGGCTGGTATCGAACTCCTGACCTCAGGTGATCCACCCACTTCGGCCTCCCAAAGTGCTCAGATTACAGGTGTGAGCCACCGCACCTGGCCTAAATTTTGCCATTTTTATGTATGAATAACGTATATGAAGTGCAAGGTGGTTGTTAAGATCAACAAAGAGAATTGTTCAAAGAAGCTAGTAAGAGCTAAATAGCCAAAAGCTGAGGAGATCAGAACAAACAAAAGATGTTATTGGATTGTAGTACTCAAGATCTATGTTTCTCCCTTCCAATTATTTACTTCACAGAAAAGGCAGTCAGATTATCCTAATCTGACTCAGGCTACACAAACCTGTCTTTATTTTCTGTGTAGAGGGGCAATGGTACAAGAGCTCAATCTCAGATAATTAGAATCATGATGAATTTATCAGCCTCCCCAAAGACATTTATTTCATGTGAGTTAGATGAGATTACACAGCTACGTGGTCTAGGAAGATGTGAGACCATAATATAGAGTGCCCCCACTTCAGTATTCTCCCTCATGACATTTCCACATTATTTCCAGGAGAGCTGGGACCTAAACCCATTGTTTTGTTTTTTTCCAATAGAGGCTGTAAATTATTATGCAGTAATGTATCAATCCAATAGAGAGATTAGATTTTTTATTTGACTTCAGTCGTGTATAAATGCCAATCCCAAACTACTCCTTTTCAGAGTAGATTCCTATTCTATCAGCTTTTAAAATTGATATAAAGATTGAGCTAAAAAAAAGTCTAGTTTTCGAATGTCAGAAGTAATGAAACATGAAGTAAAAAACAAGTCAGGCAACAGTGGCTCACAATTTGGGAGGCCAAGGCGGGAGGATTGCTTGAGGCCACACATGTTTGAGACCAGCCTGGGCAACATGGCAAAACCCCATCTCTACTAAAAATTCAAAAATTAGCCAGGTGTGGTGTCGCGGGCCCGTAGTCCCAGCTACTCGGTAGTCTGAGGTGGGATGATCACTTGAACCCAGGTGGTTGAGGCTGCAGTGAGCCATGATAGTGACACTGCACTCCAGCCTGGACGACAAGGCAAGACTCTGTCTCAAAAAAATTTTTTCGTTGATTTACATTATTATTTTCCTCCCAGCCATTTCAAAAAGAGGGACAAATAAAAGGAGAGTTCAATAAAAATGCTGATTTTCTGTTAATTTTGAATGAATGATATAGGTTGTTTGGCTGAAAACTGCCCTTTAAGCCCACTTCATTAGTCACGACCAGCTTGTGCTATAATTCAGAGACAAAGCCCACATAATACAAACAAGGGAGCAATTACTTTGGCTTAAGGCTTCTAGTGCTTTGAACTTTAATTTTTCTTTAACAAGATCACTTTTGGACTTCGTACAGATTTTATTTTCTCACATAAAATTATGTCCTTATCTACATTTGTTAAATGTAAGATTTAATTTTATTGACAGAAATATAAAAATGCTACGTTCATTGCCAAGGGCTGGGTGACGCCGAATATGGTAAGTTAAGTATTAATGAGAATTGTATTTTACTGTGTTCCAAGAGCCAAAGAAGTGTTTGACATAATATTTGCGGGTCTGAATTATAGGAACATTCTAACAGCATTAAGAAATTATATATGAAAAAAGAAATTATATGCCATAAAACTATTTTATCTGAATCATATTTCTTAGTATTCTTCTCTATTAAACAGCTGACTTTGGGCTTTAGAATATCCTGAGAAATGATGTCCGTCTAAGTGGGATTTATAAATATTTCTTGACAAGAAAAGATACATTTACTTCATATTTTTAGCACGCATTATTTTACGACCTCAAATGGCAACGCCAGTTTTTTCCCTTCTTGAAATATTTTTAGATTTCTGGTAGAAAAATGTATTTCAAATCATTGTACAAGAGAAATATTTCTCTAAAGGGAAAATGAACTATAATATTAAAAAGAGACAAGCTTTTGGGGTTTTTTTGGCAATCTGTTTAACAGGAGATATAAAAAATACATGAAAACATTTTTGTGCTTGAAACCAACTATTTTAAGCTAAAGTGAAACTGTCAAAATCAGCAATTTTTATTGGGCATCTCTGTGTTTAAGAAACTCTTCATATATCCATATATGTCATCTATATCCATGTAGATAGATAGATTTCCATATATCCATGTCATTACAGCTCCGTGCTGTGGGTTTACAGGACATAAAGAAAAACATTGCTGCATTAAAAATAACTTACAAGAACATGCTTTCATACCAGTTACAGTAGACCACTTAGAAGGATTTCTAGGCACAGTCGTTAAAGTAGCATAGTACTTGACTAATGGTTAGATAATAATAATGCCATTGATTTGCTTGTTATATCAAGAAAGAAGTCAGTCTCAGGGCTGGTCAGTGCAGTGAGTGGGTACTTCTGCAATTTTCTCTCTCTCTCTCTCTTTTTTTTTTATTCTAGTAAGGCTGTGCTAACTCCAAATGCCACATTCTCCATTACCATGAGTAACACTGGAAGAAAGGAGAGTAGAAAAGGGAAACTCTATTACCCTATGTTTTTCTTTAAACAGTGAAAAGTGTTTCTGAAAAGCCCTTATCTGACTTGCAGAGTAATGAGGGCAAAGGTTAATATGATATGCCTTGACCAGTAGCTCTTAAAGTGTCATCTACAGAAACTTGTTAGAAATCCAAATTTTCAGGTTCCAAACCAATCTTACTGAGCTAGAAACTGGCAGTGCAGCCTGTAGATGATTAACAAGCTCCTCTGAACATTCTGAAGTACTCTTAATGTTTGAGAATTACTGCGTTATACCAATTGTGATTCACACCCAGCGGCTGGATATGAATTGGAGTAAGGTCTCTAATCATACATTTCAGAATTCTCACTGAACTCTAGGCTAGTCTGCATTTTTTGTGTGACTTGCACTAACAATTAGAAGTCATCAAAGGCCATCACATTTATAGATAGAAAGTTCATAAAGATGATAGAGTTCATTATCATAAGATATCATTTCTCCTTTAGGGCTTTTGGTTGCAAGTAACAAACACGGAAATGTAACTGAAACTGGCTTGAACAGAAAAGGAGTAGAGAAGTGACTCAGGTAATCCAGGTCATGTAAGGTCTTATTAAGAAACTCAAGTGATAGATATAGTCATCGCTGGGCTTAGATCTTTTCTCTTCCAGGCTGGCTTTACTCATGGCACTGGTTTCTAGGAGCTCCAGGATGGTATTTATCAATGTGCAAATCTAGAAAAATATAAAGTTTACTCTCACTTACTGAAGAGTCTGATTGAAGATTATATACTATATGTTGTTCATTAATTCCTTCCTGAATTAATCACCCTTATGGTAGCAATGTTTTAGGCCATTTATCTCAGATCCAATTATATGCCCATTTGCAGACGTGGGAAGAGATTTAGACTCCAATCCCATGTTTAAAAATGTGGTTTATCATCCACAATTAGGAAGGGTTCCTTAATCCCAAGAGCGAAGGGATTTGGGCTGGCAAAAGTAAATAACAGCCATTTAAATCTGTAAAGTCATCTGTGAGGAATGGAATTCATAAAAGTCAGTAACTAATCCTACCTTGGGTCCATAAATGCCCCTGTGTATATACAAGATGTTGAAATCTCTTAATCATGATTATGGAAAGGCTAATCATATTTTTTTCCAGAGTAAAGTCAATATACATTGACTACATGATGCAGTAGCTAGAAATGTTGATGCAGCCTTTGGAAATTATTTTTAAAGCATGTTTCCTCTTTAGTACTTAAATCTCAAATGAATTGTTTTCATCTCTCCATCTACACCGGCGCTACGCAGTTTGACTATCTCCCTTCTTGGTTATGCCGTTCATTCCTTGCTTTAATTTTAATCCTTCTCTGTTCTAGCCTCTTGGGTATCATATTGCTTGGCAACTTTTTATTTTGGAATTCATGTACACTTACAGAAATAAATAGGGTAATACAGAAAGTTCTGTTGTACCCCTCTTCCAGTTGCACCCTTTATTACCACCTCACAGTACTCTGGTATATTCAAGGAAACTAAGATTTCAACAGTGGTGGATTGTTTTATGTGAACTCCAGACATTATTTGGATTTCACCAGTTTTTCCATAAACATCATCTGTTTCAGAACCTGATACAGAGTGCCACATAGCATTTACTTGTCGTGTCTCTCCAGTCTCCTCTAGTCTGTGGGAGTTTCTCAGTCTTCCCTGTTTCCTTGTCATCAGACTTGGATTTGTCTGATGTTTTCCTCATGGTTAGATTGAGGTTATAGGTTCTTGGAAAGAACACGCCAGAGGTGAAGCAATCTTCTCACATTTTATCAGGAAACACACAATGTCAACATAAAATTATTGGTGAGATTAACGTTTACAATTTGATTAAGATAGTTTTGACCATATTTCTCTATTGTAAAATTCCTATTTTCCCCTTTCAATACCCTCCAGACTCTCATAGATATACAGGTGGAATATTCCTTATTCCAAATGCTTGAGAACAGAACTCTTTCATATGTCAGATTCCTTTTGGATTTTGAATATTTGCAGTATACTTACTGGTTGAGCATCCCACATCTGCAAATCTGAAATTGGAAATGCTCCGGTGAGCATTTCATTTGATGGTTATATTTCCACACAAAAAGTTTCAGATTTTGGATTTTTGGATTTGGAATGCTCAATCTGTATATATCAGGTTTAAAAATATGCTAAGATTTCTTTCTACATAATACTTTCATGTGTCCATGGCCCTTAAAGTTGGAAGTTCCTATATGATCGGAATCAATACATATATGCATACAAATACATATATTCATATACACTAATTTTAATGTCAAATGTGGCATATTCAGAATTCACCAAAACTTAGGACATGATAGTATTAATAATCAAGCCAAACTTTTCTCTGTGAAAGATTGTCAGGCCGTTGGTGATTAAAATGTGTTTACTACCTAACTGGGCATCATAGTCAATAGGATAGTTCTGAGTCACAAATGCAACATGGCAATTTTTTCTCATAGTCAATTCCAGCCTTTAGGAATAAAGAAAAATATTTTATTTACAAGAAAAAAAAAAAAAAAAAAAACCCCATCAAAAAGTGGGCAAGTGGGCAAAGGATATGAACAGGCACTTCTCAAAAGAAGACATTTATGCAGCCAGCAAACATGAAAAAAAAGCTCATCATCACTGCTCATTAGAGAAAAGGAAATCAAAACCACAATGAGATACCATCTCATGCCAGTTAGAATGGTGATCATTAAAAAGTCAGGAAACAACAGATGCTGGAGAGGATGTTGAGAAAGAGAAATGCTTTTAAACTGTTGGTGGGAGTGTAAATTAGTTCAGCCTTTGTGGAATACAGTGTGGTGATTCCTCAAGGATCTAGAACCAGAAATACCATTTGACCCAGCAATCCCATGACTGGGTATATACCCAAAGGATTATAAATCATTCTACTATAAAGACACATGCACATGTATGTTTATTGCAGCACTGTTCACAATAGCAAAGACTTGGAACCAACCCAAATGCCCATCAATGTTAGACTGGATAAAGAAAATGTGGCACATGGAATTCTATGCAGCCATGAAAAAGGATGAGTTCATGTCCTTTTCAGGGACATGGATGAAGCTGGAAACCATCATTCTCAGCAAACTGACACAGGAACAGAAAACCAAACACCACATATTCTCCTTCATAAGTGGGAGATAAATATTTCTTTCAAATATCTGTTCTAATAATAAGATGGTCAATCATCCCAGTTTGCACAGTATTATGCTGGTTTTAGCATCTGAATTCTCTCCTCCTGGGAAACCTTTTAGTCTTGTTCATGTATGGATTTTTAAACAACTAGCTCACTTTCTCTTAGGTGGTGCTCTAGGTTGATAAAGACTCTCTTACAATGTAGACTCCAGGAGATTTTAGTAGACTTTCTACAATCTATTCAGGCCAAGGTTTAGTGAGATTATGTGATAGGAACTGTACATGCACCAATATTTGAAGGCATCTATGAACATATTCTTTATTTAAACCAGCATCAAATTCTACAAAAACCAGCAAGTTTAGTTTGTAAGCAAAGATGAAATGATTGGACATTCTAAATGGATGGACTTTGAGTTCTTTTGCCAGGGTACTTACAATGATGCAGAATCACCTATATGCTCTCACCTTGCCTCCCTGGTGACCTGCATTACTTATTTGTCAGAGAAAATGACTACCTTAAATCTAAGCAATGGGTAGTTATCAAATCTAAAAAAACTTTGTGACTCAAAGGGAATTTAAATTCATGACTCTGCTTCATTAATACTAATCTCAAAGCAAGTGAACAAGATAAAACATATTAACTCTTGTCCCATCTTCATGTGGCTCCTGTATTACTAAGGGTCATTGGAGGCTGCCTAGCTAGTCACTATTCTTAAAATGAGACTGATATTAAGTAAGAAGATAGCATAATGAAAGAGCAAAAGGGAACAATTTGTTCTGATTAACATTCTGAGTCATTGATAACCCCACTAATAGGACTCAAACAAGTCTGAAATACTGTGGTCTTGGAATCAAACTTGAAACCAGAGGTTTACAATGGGAGAAAACACAGAGTAATGCCCTGATACAATGAAATCCAGGCTTAGATTACTAGGATTTGTATCCTGACTCTACCCTTTGGCAACTGTGTCCTCTGGAAAGTTTTTAAAACTTTTCTGGAACTTCCTTTCCCAATTTATAAAGTATTATTCATAAGAGTCCCTCCCTCATTTCATCACTGGTATGCTGACTTCATCTATTTTCCTGACTCTTCTGAGCTTCTGTTGGCTCATTTGCAAATTACTGGCTTTGACTGCCTCAATTGATTGTTGTCAGGATAAAATAGAATAATGTATGTAAAGACCCCAATCCTCAGTGGTATTATTATTCAGTAGGTTATAGAGGTATTGTACATAATTTGTTTTACCCTATAAATAAAAATGTGAACATGTGATTTATCATGTTACACATAATTTTCAGTTGTAAAACAATTTATGTTGCTACGTGATGTATCTTTTGCTGACACATGCTTGATGTCAGGGACATGGGGCATTTCTCATTAAACTTTGTACACAAATTATTAGTGTCAAAAATAAAACCTATGGAAGATGGATTAGAAAATAAATATTTTTATCTTGAGATAAACCAAAAATCCAAGTCCTAACCACCTACATATTTTCAGTCACATGTGCAGTTCTATTAGTAAAACTCTCTCTTACTACTTACTCGTACTCTCTTACTACTCACTCTCTTACTCTTACTCTCTCTCCTATTTTAACCCAAAATGATCTCTCCTAATCTTTGCATAGCAGTAACAGATAGGTAAAACATTAAAAACATCCTTAAATCAAAAGTCTATTTCAAAGTTTTACAACCACAAGTCAAATTTGTTTTCTGAGGGAATTAATCTTAATTTATATAATCAAAAACAGTAGAAACAGAAGGAAAACATGAAAGCAAATTCTGAGGAAATATTTGTTTCATAGATTCAGGAAAACATTTTTCTTCAGATATGACTGAATAGTAATTTTTGTCTTACGGTTTTTTCACTTGCTTTACTTCAGCAATTACATTAGCATTAATGTAATTTTATCTATGACAGATATTATTTCAATTACTTTATATATATAGCTTCACTTCTAATTTTTCTAAATATATTTATTGTATTGCTTCACCTTTTTCATTTTTTTCTCATAATATTAACCAACTTAAATTATAATATAAATAATTTTGATATGGAGAGAATAGGAACATTATCCAATATGAACACCAATTTTGATGAAATTCCTGTGAATCAAATCTTCCAAAAACTTTATACCTTTAAATCAGAATTTTTACACTTCTAAAAATAGTATCTTAAAATCTATTCAAATAAGCATGTAATCTTAAAATTATTAGTTTTCTTTAGACAATAGGGTAGGGTGACTACAGTTAGCAACAATATATATTTTAAAGTTGCTAGAAGGGAAGACTTCAATTTTTCACAAATATACAAACGATAAACACTCAAAGTGATGGACACCTCAAATATCCTGACTGATGATTAAATTACATGTCTATGCATGTAAAAAAATATCACATGCACCCCATAAATATGTAAAATATTATGTGACAATAAAATTAGTTTTCTCGGCCGGGCGCGGGGGTTCACACCTGTAATCTCAGCACTTTGGGAGGCCGAGGCGGGCGGATCATGAGGTCAGGAGATTGAGACCACGGTGAAACCCCATCTCCACTAAAAATAAAAAAAACTAGCCGGGCGTGGTGGCGGCGCCTGTAGTCCCAGCTACTCGGGAGGCTGAGGCAGGTGAATGGCGTGAACCCGGGAGAAGGGCTTGCAGTGAGCCAAGATCGCGCCACTGCACTCCAGCCTGGGGGACAGAGCGAGACTCCCTTTCAAAAAAAAAAAAAAAAGTTCTCCTAATTTTATTTATTTAATTTTATACTCCTTCAATATTTTTTGTAATTGCTATATTGGTTAGGGTATACATAGGAGAAATGATATAATTTCACATATTGAGGAAAATATTTGGTGTGATTTTTTTTTTTTTAACTCCAGATGAAGTTTATTTAAATTGTCTGTGTCTCGGTGTGCTTTTTCCCTCATATTAGTCTAGGAAATCTCAATTCAACTAAAACACCTTCTTTCTAACTTATTTAATTTATCTAACTTATCTAGCTTACTTTCTCTTTCCAACTTCATCCTAGTGCTCTCAGGTCTATTAATATATAACCATTTCCTTACTGAGAGTCAGTTCAACAAGTTTTTTTATAACCTCTTTGTCTCTTTTTTTCCATTCTTTTAGATTATTGTTAAATTATTGGGCCCCAGGTGCAAGGCTTATTCTTTCCAAACAGCTGTGGTTAGTATAATACTATTAGTATCTATATTATTCATATGTGATTTAGTCATAGAAATTCCAATTTTACTTCATTGGAATTGTTAGATGAAATGTCTACATTCCCTATCATTTTACTTGTAACAATTTCCTTTTCAATTCTTAAAGGAATTTCTAATGTATATTTTCCTTTGCTTCTTTTAATTTTGATCAAAACACACTGGAGTTCAGATAAAATGTGATTTTCCAGCATTGCTATTTATTATTTTTCCAAACAGCAGTTCGGTTCTCTACACCCTGGGCTATTTCTCAACTAAAATAGATTGTACTCTGAAGTTCAGTAGCTGCTTGTGATTCAGCCCTTTGGTTCTAACATAAGAGTTTTGGTTTTAACATTTGCTACTCCATGGTATTTTTGAGACCCAGGGCAAATCTGTAAAGATATTTGCTGTAATTTCTTCCTTTGTAGTTTACATAGCACAACATTTTTATTTGCAAACCTACCGAATTTTTTTAGAAAGTTACAAATACAAGCCTTGTTTAGAGATTTGGGCATTTGTCTAATATGTCACCTATGTCTAATATGTGTGTTATTCATAGCTGTACACATAATAAAAATACTAGAAATATATCTGGATATTATTTCAACATTTTTCCTTGAAGTAATTGTGTGATAATGGACAACTCATCTCACTTTTCTAGACTTTAAATATATTTTTAAGGTATGGCATTCATACAAAAAAATGCACAAATCATCATGCATATCTTTATAAATTTTCACAAAGTTACTACACCAATGTAACCAGAATCAATCAGAGAATATATACCAGCATCACAGAAACTTCTCCTGTGTCCACTTCCAGTAACAGAATTATGGATAACCAATATGCCAACACCTAAACAATAGATCAACGGATCTTGTTTAGTAATCTTTATTTTTTATTTTATATGACTGGAATCATACAGGACACATTACTAGGTGCCCTCTTTTCTTTTCCTCAAAAAGTTACCTTTGTAATATTTATCCATGTTGTTGCATAGTTGTAGTTTCTTTTCATTCTTTACAGTATTCCATTGTGTAACCACACCACAACGTATTTACTTATGCTTAGA
The DNA here is from genome assembly GCF_003255815.1 of Theropithecus gelada. Taxonomy (NCBI): domain Eukaryota; kingdom Metazoa; phylum Chordata; class Mammalia; order Primates; family Cercopithecidae; genus Theropithecus; species Theropithecus gelada. The sequence goes on along the minus strand of NC_037670.1, from coordinate 44,635,835 downwards.
ATGTATTTGCTTTCTGGTGAACTAAGAAATCGTTTCCTACAATAAATGTCAAGTCAGACGATGTATGTGTATTTCTAATTCTAGTACTGAATTTACTCACAATTCAGAGGGTAACAGTCATAGCAAAACAAAAGCGTAGTCTTTAAAGAGGTCCATGACTGTCAATGCTACTCCCACAATGCCTTTTATCTCTCGTATTAGGCCATGTTCTAGTTTAAGTTTAACATAAGAAGTTTAAGCAATATTTTTGCTAGGGTATTTGTTTAGTAGCATAATTGCAGAAGGATTTAATCAGACTATTTATTTTTCAAGTGTCCTCACTAAAGGGAGAAAATAGTCTACAAGTCTCCTTCTAACCTTGATCTTTTCCTTCTCACTAAAAAAAAAAAAAAGTTTTTGTTTATTCATTCATTCATCCATTCTTTTTTATACTTTCCATTTATATATGCAGACTAGTATACTGTTATATATGTAGTGATGAAGACATAATGTTTTTCTAGTTGGATTTCCAGTTGACACAGTACCATTTATTACAAAGAATTATCTTTTAATAAAGAATTCATTGTCATAAATAAGGTTATTATATATGGGTGAATCTGTTTCTGTGCTCTATATTCTGTACCCACTCTCTATTTTCTTCCATAATTATCTAGCACCATTGGTAAATTCTCTTAATTACTACAGGTTTATCAAATATATGCCACTGTACTTTTTTCTGTTTTTATCTTTCTTCTATAAGGTTGCCTTAACTGCTCTTAGTTCCTTGCAATCATTCATAAATTTTATAATCAAATTATCATTTTTCTCATGAATAGAGGATTTTAAAAAGTCAGATTGGGCAGAACTGTCACCTTTCTGATACTGATTGTTTTAATTCACTGAGTTAAATCCTTTATTTTTGTTGTTTGTGTTTTAATGTTTTAATATAGTTCTTATACATATTTTGTTAAAACTATGATCTTTTTGGTGTTTGTTGCTAATATAAAGAGTATCTTTTAAAATTTTACTCTAATGTCTTTGTAATTAGTAAACAAAATGAATACCATTTATTTTTAAATATTTACCTTTACCAATAAATTGTTAAATTAATAGATATCCTATGTACACAAATAATTTCATCTGGGAATAATGATAGTTTTATTTCCTCTTTATTTCAATATTTATGTATTTTTTCTTGCCTTGTTATACTAGCTAAGACCCTCAGTTCAATGTAGAAAAGAGGAAGTGATAGTAAATATTTTTTTCATCCTTGATGTCATTGGGAAATACTCTTAATACTTAATATTTAGTATAATATTAACCATTGGTCTTTTGTGGGTAGATAACTTTTTATCAGCTTAGAGAAATTTCACACTATTCATTTTTTGCTAAGTAATCTTTTTCATTTGTTTGTTTTGGTTGTTTCTAATCATGAACAGTTACAAAAATTTTCTCAGATGATTTTTCAGCATCTGTCAAAATAATTATATAGTTTCTCTTCTTTATTCTGTTGACATGGTGAATAATATTGACTTATGAACCTTAGCTTCCCTTGAATTCCTGAAACAAGTCATATTTTGTCATAACTTACTGTAATTATTGTGTTAGTCTGTTCTCACACTGCTAATAAACACATACCCAAGACTCGGTAATTTATAAATGAAAGAGGTCTAATTGACTCACAATTCCACATGGCTGGAAAGGCCTCACAATCATGGCAGAAGGCGAATGAGGAGCAAAGTCATGTCTTACATGGTGACAGGAAAGAGAGCTTGTCCAGGGGAACTCACATTTATAAAACCATCAGATCTTGTGAGACTTACTCAGTATCACGAGAACAGAATGGGGGAAACCGCCCCCATGATTCAATTATCTCCACCTGGCTCCATCCTTGACATGTGGAGACCATTACAATTCTCGATGAGATTTGGGTGGGAACACAGCCAAATCATATCATTTATATATATTCTTGAGCCTAATTGAGTAATTTTTTGTCTATAAGACAGATTTGTAACTGTCCCTTTGTCTCACAACTTTTCAGATATTAATCTCAAGATGTTAGCTTCATGAACTTTTGTAACTCTGGAAGATCATTAAAAAACATTTGCAAATTGTATATATCTGTGTTATTTCCTCTTTAAATATTTTAAAGAAATTCCTGGGGAAGCCATTTGATTCTGGGATTGGACTCAAGTTTTTAAAGTATTGCTAGTAGTATTATAGTGTTAAATGTTACAGGCTAATGTATACTGAACTCTTATTTTGTTCCAGGAAAAATACTGATACAGGTTATCTTATTTTTTCTGCATAGAAACTCTGTGAGGTATTATAATTATTTTGAAAACTTGAGAATTGAAGTTTAAGGAGGATAAGCAACTTGCCTAAAGTGACACAGGTAGTTATGAAAAGAAGTTACTACATGTCTTCTGAGATCCCTCCTTATTCCACAGTTCATAGAAGAACATGTTTCCATTTCCTTGCTCTCTGGTAACAAACAAAATGCAAGCAAGTCACCAACGGCCTTGACTGAATGTTACTTTATAGTGCACTTCATTCTCTAAAACACTTATCCTTTCATTGTTAACATCCTTCCCAATCATTCCTATTATACATCCTGGAAGCACATTTTCTGATAAATATAAAAACAAAAGTAAATATAGAAACAAAATACTTCAGTTTCTTCCTCCTTTTCATAAAATACTTTCTGAACCATTGTGTATTAATTGACTCCAAATGTATCCTGAAAATGGTATTTCCCTTAAACCCTTTTAGTGTGGCTGCTCATTTTCCTGTCCCATCTTCAATGAAGGGACTAAATCAATTTCTGCATTTTTTTTTTTCTTTTTGCTGGTCTCCTATTTCTACTTTCAAACACTTTGGTGCAACATTTTGCACAATCTGTTGGAAGTTCATGCTTAGTACCCCGCTGTGGGTATTTGTTGTCTTACTATATTGATCATTTCTCCAAATAGATTGAGGACTATCACACTTGGATAACAGTCATTTGATTCTTCCATTTCTTCTTTTCTAAATTCGTATTGGATTACTTCAATATACATAAATAGGACCTCCCAAGTACTCTACTAGCATAACCCTTGAAATCATCAACTTTCACTTCAGTTTCACTCTGCTTCTAAAATGATCCTAGGTTGGGCCATGTTCCTTTATCTAGGGTTCTCATACTTACTATATCAAATTTCAACATCTTGTTTTCTAAATGGAACCTTTTTGCCTTTCTGGCTATCATTTGCCCCTTAATCTAGGGCATATTTCCTTTGACAACAGTGTAATCTTCTGTGTCATTTCAGCCATTTTCATTAGAGCATCTGCATCCTTTGATTTCCACAACATGAAAAAAATCAGAGCTCTGACTATTGGTTAATATGCCCACTTTCAGAAAGGAAAATACAGAAGAGTCCTTTGAACTAGTACAGTCTATATATATCTTCTGCAATCTCCTCAGTGGTTCTGAGAAAGATTTTGCTAACTGATGAACTTTTTTTTTCTGTTTCCCCAGTTGCAATTTTAATAATTCACCGTGTCTTCAGAGTTGTTTTCCATGATCTTTCAACTTTCGTTTTTAGCTAATGTTCTTGCCCAACTACTTCACTTGGAATTAAACAAGATTAGGTTAAAGAGATCTATCAATTTCTTATATTAAAATATGAAGACTCCCATCTGTAGCCACAATTACACTTATATTTATTCTTCCATTGTTATCGGTAAAAATGTCTTTCCACTTACGTGCCTGAAACTATTCCCTCCCTTACTTCCCTAGGAGACTTTTTCTATCAATTTTCTCCTTCATTATTTATCCAGAATATATTTATTTAATTCTTACTGTGTATTAACACATCACTAGATGTTTTGGATATATTGGTGAACAAAATAGAAAAACAATGTTTTATCTTGATAGGTAAATTTTAATGGGAAGGAGAGGATAAATACTAAACAAGAAACAATGAATAAATACAGATAATAGAATATCAGAAGCTGGCAGTTTAGGAAATAGAGTAAATCACAGTAAGGAAAATCAGGGGTATTTGAAGAGGGCTGAGAAGGTTACAGTATTTGATGGGGTATTATAATTGACTACATTGAGAATGTAAAGCTTAAGCAAAAGGATGATTTGATAAAGAATTTATGAAATGATACAGGGATGCATGTCTGGCAGAGGTAACAGCTGGAGAGTTGAAAGCACTCCTGATGAGTTTAAGTAATAGCCGCTAGGGGACTGGGAGTTGCTGGTGTAGGCCAGTTAAGGAGAGAATAATAGGAGTTGATGACAGAGAACATTAGCTTGACAGATTATATAAGACCTTGAGGTCCATCATAAGGACCTAGGGCATTCAAAATTGATAGATTGAGACAAAGAGGAAGAAACAAAAAGATACTAAGGAGTAGCAATCAGTGAGATAGGAGAAAAATGAAGAGAATGTTGTATGCCTATGAAGGCTCAGCTAAGTGAAATCCTGATGATTAGTCAAGTAGAATAGGAAACACAAATGTACCATTGCTTTTGGCAATGTGAAAGTTGTTAGGGATAGTATCAAAGACAGTTTCAGTGAAATCATGGGCACAGTCTCAGTTATTAAGAGAGATTGTGAGAAAAGGACTTAAAAACAGTGAGAGGAGACAATGTTTTTGCAGAGTTTTGCTGCAAAGGATAGCAAATAAGTCAGGTAATAGTGGGGAAAGTTTAAAATCAGAGACATATAATCAGCATGTTTGTATTTGAATCAGAATAATTAGAGTGTGAAATATTGACTACGTAGGAGAAAGCAGAAAGAAAAAATTCTGGTGTTATATCCTTAAGTTGGCAAGAGAAGATGAGATCTGACTCTAAGAAGTGGGAAGGTAGGGAAGTGAATGCAGATTTATGGGTGAATAGGTGTTGTGATTGGTTATATGGAAGCTCTTTTCAGATTGCTTCAGTTTTCTCAGTGAGATAGCAAGCACAATCAGCAACTGCAACAAAGGTGGGGGTGTGATACTGGAGGCTGGAGGAGACAGAATATGTGAAATAGTATTAAGAATGTGGAGGCGTGAACATACCAACAATATGTGATGCGATGTCTGCCAGCATTAAAGATTTGCTTAAAGTCTATTGCTGTTAATTTATAGTGAGAGCAGTCAGTGCCTTTTTTTGTTTGTTTGTTTTTATTCACCTTTACTTTGCTATGTAGATGCAGATACGAAGTTGACACAGAAGTCGCTGATTGTTGAATTTAACCATCATTGTGGTTTTGCCAAGTAGTTCTGGTCTCATGCTGCTAATAAGACATACCTGAGACTGGGTAATTTAGAAAGGAAAGAGCTTTAATTGACTCACCGTTCCACATGGCTGGAGAGGCCTCACAATCATGGTGAAAGGCAAATGAGGAACAAAGTCACGTCTTAGGTGGTGGCGGGCAAGAGAGCTTGTGTAGGGGAACTCCCATTTATAAAACCATCAGATCTCCCAAAATTTATTCACTACCAAGAGAACAGTATGGAGGAAACTGCCCCCATGATTCAATTAACTCCACCTGGCCTGCAACACGTGGGAATTATTACAATTCAAGGTGAGCTTTGGGTGGAGACACAGCCAAACCATATCAAGTCCAGTGAAGCAAGAACAGAAAGGAATCAGGGGTACTTCAAGGATTATGATGACTGGCCATGTAATTTGAGAGGGGACATTTTGGGGACAGAAGACCATGAAAAGGAAGGGTTTCTGAACTAGAGACTCTAATGTAGTGGTTGACATTTTTGGCACCAGGGACAGGTTTCGTGGAATACATTTTTTCCATGAACTGGGTAGAGGTGGGGGATGATTTGGGGATGAAATAGTTCCCCCTCAGATCATCAGGCATTAGTTAAATTCTCAGAGGGGTGTACAACCTAGATCCCTTGCTTGCGCAGTTCACAATAGAGTTCATTCTCCTATGAGAATCTAATGCTGCCACTGCTCTGACAGGAGGCAGAGCTTAGGTGGGAATGCTGCCTTGCCCGCTGCTCACCTCCTGCTCGGCAGCCGAGGTTCCTAACAGGCCATGCACAGACACTGATCTGTGACCGGGGTTAGGGACGCCTATTCTAGTCAACTCAAAGGATGGCTAGGATGGAATTACAAGAGGGAGCGATTGCAAAGTTGGTTGCCTGTTCTTACTTTTGTCCCATAGTGAAGTGTTTCCTGGCCATTGCCATTTCCTTCATTAGCTTCCACTGATGCCTAACCCTGTAAGTAAAAAAGTGGATACACATATCCTTCTGTCCTCTGTGTGGTACACTAGGCTTAATATCTTACAGCACTTTTAGTGACTCCTTTCAGTTTTTACTTGCTGCCTTCCCATCTTCTTCTCCTGTGATAAATCCAGGAAAGACACGTCTAAATGATAGCCCTCTACCAAAGGCTAAGCTTTCTGTCTTTGTATACTCAAATTCAGGGTACGTCGTCTTTGACATGCTCAGTATTTGACGTACTCAGGGTATGTTGTCTTCCAGGAGGCCTCTTATTTCTATCTGACAATTCACCATCAGTGTTGTGTTGAATGAGTATAAATCAATCTTACTCATCTCATGTATGTGCTTGTCTCTCTCTCCTTGGATGAATTTCTCAAAATCAGGGGCCTGTCTCTTAGTCACTGTATCTATGTATAAGACCTAGCCAATGGGTAGCATAAAATAATGTGTTCTAATTCATCAAAAGATCTGTTATCATCTGAAATTTAGCTCCATATCTAATTACATACTTGATCTATCGTGACTATTTCCCACTCACCACACATTTGGAAAATATAACATTGAGCTAATTCATTACTTACCTATCCAGAGAGACTTACTGCTCTGATGTCCTCCCCCAACCCACTCAAGTATTAACAACATTTTCTAAACCACCTATGTTTGGAACTCTGGGTATTTCTTTCATCTGGCTTCTGCATTTTTCAGATCCCTTTACCAAACTTTATTAGTAATGTATATATCTTTCATCTCACTTTTGCTGTTTCCAGATCCCTTTACCCAGCCCTAGAGACAAATATTTTAAAATGTCTCATTCACTAATTTCTTTCCTTTTATTTCTATTTCAGTCACTCTTTTTCTTAGGTTTGGAGTCATTTATTCATTCTATAAATTATTTTTAAGCATTTTTAAGCCAGAGACCTACGAAGTGCTAGGTGCTAGGGGGAGAGTTTTGAATAAACCATGCAAAGTCTATTCTTTTGTGGAGCTTGCATTCTAAATGCCTTAGCAAGAAAGTATAAAATAATGCTTCTGTGCTATTTAAGAATTTAAAACTGAGTTATGGGATAGAAAGTGACCTGGAGTCTACTTTATGTTGAGTGATGAAGGGCTCCCTGAGAAAGTGACATGAAAACTGACCTAAATTAATGACATTCACTGACACCTTTGTTTACTGTCCCACGCCTCTTGTATCTCACTCTGTCCCACAGATCTTTCTGCCCTCACCCTTATTTAGTATATTATATAATGTAGCCATTGAAAATATGCAACTGGTATTTTTATCATAATTGTCTCAGGTACATCAAGTATGAACTTAGAGTATAAATTCTCTGAGAGTGAGACTGTCACTGTCTATACCACTATGCAATAGAAGGAGTCTCTGAAATGGGAGGTAAAATGTTAGCTTTCCTTTTTTTATGCTCAGAATTTTAATTTTATATTTATTAATAGAAATTTTAAGATGAATTTAAAAATAGATTAACTTATTCCTAAAGCTCTTCATATTTACCATCTGAATATGAAGATTCTGAATTCCCCCGCAGTGTTTTTTTCCCCCACTAATATCACCTACACATTGCTGCTCTCTTTCTATGACTTTTTGCACACACATAAACTTTTCGTTTCGTTTCTGAAACGCACTTAAGTCTTTCTGAGGCTATATTCAATAGCAATTAAATTTGTGTCACACCAATAATACACATAACTCAGCTAAAATGATAATATGAACAGTTTTTAATGGGTTCACAGGTCCACAGTATAGCATGCTTACTACCTGAGTGACTGTGATTGACAAGCACCATACCCAGATTGTAGGATGTACTCTAATTTTACAGATCTTACATTGAAAGGTTAAAAAATATTTATCTTAGAAATGCTAAAATGAAGTAATCTAGCCTCAACCGATGTTCCATGGAAGAGCCCTCTGTAGGAGGTTGACAGGCATGCTGAAAAAAGTTTGGGAATGCTGAGTTAAATGCAGTTAAATTGGAGTCTCAGGACCTTCCAGAATCTTTAGTATGCAATAGGAACTATGCATTCCCAAAGGATTTATGTTTCAGTGTTTAACTAAGAATCCTTGTTTTCACTGTTCTCAGTCTTTGGAGTTAGTGCTCTATGGAATGTAATGTGGGCACTGATCTGGACAGCAAAAACGATATCCAAAGAAATATAGGTTATTACTTGATCCATAGATAAGAAAATGCAGGATTTTAGTGAGCTGTAAAAGCCTGATGATCAAGATGTGGACCTGAATGTCCATCTATGTGAGATATCCACTGCTGTGGGCCTCTTCCTCTTAAGCTGGCTATAAAATCAATATAGCTCATACCGTCTTCCCATTAAAATTTCCCCCTGTAGTTAGCTGCATGTCCTAGATTTTCAACATCGTCCAAGTATAAAACACTTCGTTCCCTTATCAACTATCTCATGTGATTTCTTGCAAAGTGAGGTTATTAGAATATAATGTGGGCATGACACACAGGCAGAGCCCAACCTCAGCAACCTTTTTTCCCTTGAAATGTTTATTTTCAAAATTATCAAACATACAAAAATTCGAAAGAAAGAACAATAAATACTTGCATAGCTTTCTATTCTCACTTTTATGCTAATTTACTTTGAGTCTAGAGGTAAGGCGTTTCAGTGCTCTCATGAATGAAATGATGTAGTTGTGTGATCTTTAGGGATTCATTTGACTTTAAAATTTTGTGAGACCATATAAGTCAGAAGTAATTATAATAATAAAAAATTTAGAAAAATATCTTTCATTTCTAGCACTATTATTTAAATCTTAGTAACACCACAATGTTTATCTGTGCCCGACATTTTTCATTTTACATAATTTCTAGTAGCACAAATAAACATTTAACAAGAGATTCCTGGGAGGAAAACTAACCTTCTAAGACTAAAGCCCAAGGGAGTCGCAATTAAGGAATTGAAATAATTAGTCTGGTTCTCTAATGTTGTACCTCCTTTTATTCTTACCATTTAGTCTCATTCTGAAAGTTTAACTAACCCTAAGTATATTTATCATTCCAGGAGCATTATTATACTGTGTGTCTAGCAACATCTTAGGTATCAAATAATTCATCTTGCAAAGTAGAAGCACCTTTTATTTTTCTTCTCTTCCTATATCTCTGTATCTTAATTGCAATGACTCATGAGCTGACTTTTTTTTTTTTTTTAAATTTTTTCGGTTTGCTCCCGGTTGTGCTGATGTGTCACAGAATAGTGACTACAACTTCTGCTGTAACTGATGGAACAAATTCTTCTGGGATGTATTAATACAGCTGCAGGCAGTAAGGCAAGCAGTGAATGGAAAGTAAATGGGTTCAGGAGCTCTAGAGACAATGATGTTGCTGGAGGCGGAGAGGTAGGCAGCCACTAATAACTACAGCTAAACAGTGGGAAGAAAGCATGCACCAGGTTTGTTTCACCAATCAGTATCTATCATATGTACCTGGCACAGTTATAATCAAATATTTCTTTCCCAAGCCAATTAGCCCTTCAAGGTGCTGCTAACTAGTGAATATGTAGCTGCTAGTTAGAATAATCACTAAGACTTTGATTTTAAGTGCCCATGTTAAAGATACAGATTTTTCAGCCGGCGTGGTGGCTCATGCCTGTAATCCCAGCACTTTGGGGGGCCGAGGCGGGAGGATCACGAGGTCAGGAGATCGAGACCATCCTGGCTAATGCAGTGAAACCCTGTTTCTACTAAAAATACAAAAAAATTAGCCGGGTGTGGTGGCGGGCGCCTGTGGTCCCAACTACTTCAGAGGCTGAGGCATGAGAATGGCGTGAACTCGGGAGGCGGAGCTTGCAGAGAGCCCAGATTATGCCACTGCACTCCAGCCTGGGCGACAGAGTGAGACTCGGTCTCAAAAAAAAAAAAAAAAAAAAAAGATATAGATTTTCGTTGGTGTTTTGAAGACAAATTATGTCTTTCTTAATCTTGAATACTTTTCCCAAAGACCATGATTCTATTTAGCTTGAAATTAAGATTATTCCTTTACATGCTCATTTGGTGTTCTAAACTTGGAACCATAGAATTATAGTTTTGGTTAAAACATTTAATTTTGAGGGCTGGATGTGGCTAATCCCAGCATTTTGGAAGGCCAAGGCAGGAGGATTGCTTGAGATCAGGAGTTTGAGAACAGCCTGGGCAACATAGTAAGACTATGTCTCCAAAATCAGTCAATGATCATCATCATCATCATTTTGATGATCAGGAGTTTGTTCTAAAAAGAATGAGTTAGTTGCCCAAGATCTCAGCACTGCTTATTGGCAGTGTTCAGATAAAAGCAAATGATAAGGTTCATCATGGTTAGATTTACCGGCACTTTGGTAAAATATACTGAGAGCTTATAGTGTGTTGTGCATAGGACAGGGGTGCAAAGATGAATTTAATTGACACTTCAAAATATACAAACACAAATTATTTCCAGGTATATATTCTTTACCAGTGACATATACAAAGTGCTGCATGGGAGAAAAAAATCTTAATTTGAATTGGAGAGTCGGAAGACAATGAAACACATACAGTCAGTGGCAGATATTATCAGTGGAAAAGCCGAAGGCCTCTTACAGAGTCCTTGCAGACTGTAGTGGCATTTTGTGAATGTATTTATAATCTGAGTTTCACGAATATGTAAAGCTAACATATTCCTACCTGTAATTTGTATTTGCTTCATAGCACACTAAAGAGAAGCCAGAATATATTTAGATTTTATGTGGAACCTTTAGATATTAAAATCACCTTATTTTCATTTCTCCAAACAGAAATAAATGTTCTATGCTCTTGTCATGGCCAATTTCGCTTACTCAATAACAAAAAAGAAAGGCATATTGGTATTCACACCTTTAGCTTGACATTATATGGGTGACTTCCACGGCTGTCTACATATACTTGGTTTTGATACTAAACATGGCATCGATTACTGTTATTACACAGATAACTGTATATAAAGGTCCTTGTGTTGTCAAGTCTTTATTCATAATTCCTTAAACAGGCATATTTCTTTGTAAATAAAGAATTGGGCATGAAGTTAACTTACATGTCCAGTTGGGAAGAATTTAATGACTCTACCACCATATGGTGTCTGGCGTCTTCCTGGAGAGCCACAAGTCATAGCATAAAATATCACTGCACTACAGTGTCAGACATGGATTGCAGTCTCCTGCTGAAAAACTCTAGGAGTGTTCAATATTTGTGTCAGCTTTCAGCAGGCATTTTGATGAATATGAATGTAACAGAAATGTCTGAATCTGTGTATGAATCAAATATAAGCCAAATATTAACTGCCTCCTAAGAGGAAATGCTTTGTTTTTTTTTTTTTTTCCACTTGTTTTTCTTTCTGCCTGGTCATTTCTTGAGGCATCAGACTTCAAACTGGTTTAGTGTTGGAGTCTCATTCTTCTGGGGAGGAAGGACAAATTCAGGGGACACATAATTTTTTTTTAAAAAGTATTTTAAATCTGTTACTTTTTGTAAGGACAACTATAAAGTTTACTATCTTCCAAAGAGGTCTTAAAATTCTTAAAGGGGAGTTTAATTGCAGGATTTATGTTATAATTATGCACCGCCAGAAAGTCATGAAGCAATACTAAACATTCCTCACATGCTGTCAAGTCTACTGTCTTCAAAATAATTGTAATGTAAAAGATTATGTCTGACCAAAAAGTAAAGTGTCCTCACATCTCATGTAAATTAAATGTTTCAGAGGTTAGAGAACGACAGACCTTCTCTTCACACCCTATTTAGAGAAATAAGGGAAGTTTAAGTTGGGCATAATAATGTAGACGAAGAAGGAATAAAAATAAAACAAGAATGTTATCCAGTTGTCTCGTTGTGGACATTGTGGCTCCAGAACTTTCACTAACTGCTCATTGGTAAACAATGGTTTCATTAAGTGCTATTATGAGGTGTTAAAAGAGTGTCTTCACAACATTATGTTATTCAAAAACTTGGGAGAACTTCTTTAGACTGTAAGTCCTCAGGGAGAAATGATTTTTTTAAAAGAAAAATACAATACATGAAAAGAACCTAGGTTTGTATTTCTCTGGCCTTAGTTGACCAGCTACAATTTTAGACATCAATTTGTGGCTTGTGTGTTTATATCTGTCCCTTTAGACATTGCAAGTTTTTATACAAAAGAGTAGCTGCCAATATCCTCTTTCCCAACTGACAAAAGAAGAAAGGAAAGAAGGAAGAAGGAAGGAAGGAAGGAAGAAGGAAGGAAGGAAGGAAGGAAGGGAGGGAGGGAGGGAGGGAGGGAGGAAGGAAGGAACAGTTAACATGAAAGAGTTCATAGGTGGTGTGGAATCTGAGTAGGAAACCTAAGCCTGGATTAAAAGGCTGGATAAATATACACTTGGATTTCCCATATGTAAAATAAAGGATTACATTAAATAACCTTCTAATTTTAACTTTTGTTACTGTATGATTCATAATATTGATTCTCTCTCTTTTTTTTTTTTTGGGACAAAGTCTCGCTCTGCCACCCAGGCTGGAGTGCAGTGGCGCCATCTCGGCTCACTGCAAGCTCCGCCTCCCGGGTTCCCGCCATTCTCCTGCCTCAGCCTCCCGAGTAGCTGGGACTACAGGCGCCGCCACCATGCCTGGCTAATTATTTGTATTTTTAGTAGAGACGGGGTTTCACCGTGTTAACCAGGATGAATATTGATTCTTAAGAATCATTTCTCTTTGTCTTTTTTTGGATAAATAAATGCCTTGCATGTAAGTATAAAAAATACTCTGTGAATGAGTCGCCAATTGTTCTTCTTCAATAACTATGGTTTCCTATACACTTGTTAAAATGTTCTATCCTCTTACTTTTGCCAATTTCACTTACTAAATAATATAAAAAAGAAAAAAACGCTGTTTATTATACCTTTGCCAATAAATTATTGACTTCCATGGTTGTCCACATATGTGGCTGTCCACATATAGTAAATACATATTTTATGTATTCGAATTAATGTAGTTAACATTTTTATATGCCCCAAGCACTCACGTGCCTTATGTTCAGTTGGGAGGGCAAGTCATGTTGAGTCATACTACCAAACTCTACTTCTGTATTAAATAAGACCCTATACATTCTAATTATGATACTTCTGATCGAGAGAGAGAGAGAGATTCTACGTTGAATAGAAGACATCATCAGGCAAGATGATATTAAATCCCTTTGAGGATTGTTTTTGTATCGGTAGTAGGTTGAGTGGTGGTCCTCCAAGAGATATTTTTATGTGGAACATGCAAATGTGACTTTGTTTTAGAATAAGGATCTTTGCAGATGTGATTCAGTAAATATATTGAAAGAAAAAATTCTGATTAATTAGAGTGGGCCCTCAATCCAAGGTCAAATATCCTAAGAAAAGAAGAGAAGGGGAGAAGATATATGAGAAAGGCCGTTTGACAATGGAAGCAGAAACGTGGGCAAGGCAGCCCCAGGAACATCTGGGGCCATCAGAAGCTGGAAGAGGCAAGGAAGGATTCTTTCCTAGAGCCCTCAGGGGGAGTAAGGGCCCTCCTGACATCTAGGTTTAGGAGTTCTGGTTACCAAATCTACGAGAGAAGAAATGTAGGTTGTCTTAAGCTATCTCGTTTGTGGTAATTTGCTACAGCAGCCCCAGTATGCTAATACACTATCATTGTCATAAACTTTATAAAACTAGGACTAATACATACATGGAAGGGTGAATCCATTCAGGAACTATATAGCACGCTCAAACTGAGAACTTCAAGAGAAGGTAACAAACTAACTCTTTACAAAGGTGAGGTCAGGATACAGGACAGCGAAAGTGGTAGTGTGGTAAGGATGCTTGCTGGGGCTGTCATAACCAAACATCACAGACTATGTAGCTTAAAGAGCAGGAATTTATTTTCTCACAGTGGTGGAAGCTGGAAGTCCAAGACCAAGGTGCTGGTAGGGTTCGTGTCTCCTAAAGCCTCTTCCTGGGTTGCAGATGGCCACCTGCTCACTGTGACTTCACATAGGCTTTTCTCTCTGCACTGCATACATGCTCTCTCATACATGTCCTAATCTTCTCTTCTTGTTAGGTGGGTGCAAAAGTAATTGCGATTTTTGCCATTGTATAAAGACACCAGTCAGACTGGATAGGGCCTATAATAAGAGTCTCCTTTTCACGTAATTATCTCTTTAAAGGCTCTATCTCCAAATACGGCCACATTCTAATGCACTAGGGGAATAGAGCTTTAGCATATGCATTTAGAGGAGTTGCAATTTAGTTCATAACGTTGCTCTCAGCAAGGCTAAGCCCCAAAGGGTGAGGACAGGATGAAATTATTTGAACCCAAAGACACAGAAGGCTTTGTGGAGAGGGTTGCCTTCTAGGAGCTGCCAGTTTTGATGGAGAGATAACAGTAAAGCCATAGAGGAAGGCAAACTAGAGAGTCAACTCTTCTCTTCCTTAATTCATCTCAGGGCAAGAAACACCACCTCAATAGGATGTACACATCAGCCTTCCAGTGCCCAGAGCAAGGTTGAGAAGGATGGAGAGAGGGTCTGAAGTGGCCAGTGGAAGACATTTGACAAAACTGAACATTGAAAATCATTTCATGGAGACCACTTTAGCCAACTCTGCAGCCTGAACGTGTTAGCAAAATGGGTCTAGAATAATAAAATATATCTTAACAACTCTTACTATAACTGAGGAGTTAATGAAAATGGTCTAGAAGAATAAAGTACATGTTGACAACTCATTATAACTGAGGAGTTAATACAAACAAGATAAATTTGTATATGATCTCAAAATTATAGGCATGCCTGGAAGTTCTAAAAAGCTTAATTCTTATGAAATTATTTTTTGTATTTTCAATTAAAGTGTATGTATTTATGTCTTCATAAATGCTATGTAGTTTAGAACATCACAGATGTTGACAGGTATTCTAATATTTAAGCCCTGAATGTTCAGCAGGGCTGTACTCCTGCTACTCAAAATGCACTTACTCACATTTTAACTTTTTTATACTCTAGGTATCTTCTTTGTTAAGTGGAAAGATTATTAATATCCAAGAACATTACAAACTTATGGGATATGATTTTAATAAAACAATTGCTAGAGAAGGGATTTTTGTGAGTGTAGCATATTTCTTATTGTATCTTCGCTATGCAGCACTAATTGATATTTGATAAACATTTACTTAACTGAATTAAACTACAAATAGACTTGGCTCGTTTTCCTACATACATAAATAAGCCCCTAGTAGATAATAATTATTTGAACATCTTTATGTATTAGTAACTAAGTAATAGGTGGTAAATATTGGGATTTATCACCAGGCTGTTCTTATTGCACATAGACTCCTTAGTCATTTTATATTAAGCTGTTTAATAAAGAAAATAAATAAAAATGATTTTTTACAAATTGTCTCATATATTGATATGTATATTGTTTTTCTAGTCATATTTGGCAAGGAAATGAAATTGCTTTGGGTAGAAAGCCGTCAGAAATATTCTTGAGACTTAACTCCTACATGAAAATACTGATTGTTAAATCCCTAAAAATAATGAAATTAATGCTTCTATAGGTGTTGATGTATTTTCCTAGGAATAGAGAATGTGGTAAAAAGAATTGTGTCTTATTATAATTTGTGATGAATTTCACTAGAAAGTATTTCAGAACAAGAGTCAAAATTGTGAAAGTAATTAAAATGCATACAGCAGCCGAGAAAAAGTTGCCACTAGAGGGTACTACTGCTCTTTACAAACCAACTTTTAGCAATAATAAATATTAAAGATTTAATACCTAGGGGGCCGACGTGGCAAATTTGGACTGCATATGAAATGCTCTAAAAAATAATAAATTCATTAAAGTTAATATTATTTATCAGACAATTTACAAACTCTGAGCACTGAAGCTGCCATTCCCATCAACCCAATTTGACTAGTCTTTGAGATGTACATGCAGGACAAAAAATACACATAAAGGAAAACATATTTATGGCATTTCACAGTTACTTTCCTCAGATAAATTATATTATCTATTCATTGTAAAGAAGGATTCTGCACCTCTTAATATAAAATAATAATGTTAATAATCAGCTGGGTACATAGATGAACATCTCTTTGAAGTGCTGTGATGTATTTACACATACGTAATTTATATTCATAACACAGTATAAATTCATGCGTACACATCCACAGTGAGAAGGGAGACAGGTAGTATAATCACCAATTTAAAAGGGAAGAAATTGAGGTTCAGAATGTCATAGCTTATCTAAATCACAGGGGAGCTAGGGTGTAATATGCATTTGTGTATTTGCACACATAGGGACAAAAATGGGGACAAAATATTATTTCTCTACAATGGAATTATTCACCATTACATAATGTATTAGGTACACATATAACATACACATTTTGGAGAGAGAAAATAAAAGTTAATTATTATGTTTTGTTAATAGTAATTATTATTTTTGTTAATAGTAAGAAATTATTATGTTTTGTCAATAGTTATCATTTAAAAAAAAAACCCTTGCTATACTTACTATGAACTGAAAATCAACTGACTAACAGAAATGTCAGCCACATTCTTTGATGTAAAACAAGAAAAATAGTATTAAGTGAATATGATGCATATGTCAAAATAACACACATAGCATAGTTTTATGTGAAAAATATGCTTTTACACATAATTTAGGAGATCATTGTGAGTTGCAGTATACTAAAAGTGCCCTATGCAGAAGATGGAATTGTAATGTGGTTTGTGCATTTTAGCAAAATTCAGATAGATGGTGAGGGCATTATAGCATAAGAAAAGCCTCAGAGATCTTGATGTTCCAGACACATATGGTGGCAGTTCATATTTAAATCTGGCCGGAGAAGGGGTAAGGAGAAATAATCGGAGGAATCTAGAAAGATATACGAGAAACAGATTGTGTGTGATTTTGAACTCCAGTCTGAGTTGCCTTGATTTGATGAAAAGTATTTATATCAGCTGTGTGACAAGATCAAAGAGCGGCGTTTAGGGTGATTAACCGATTTGCAAGACAAGCAGAAACTTGAGTGAGAGATCTGTGAAGAATCTGTTTCATAGAACAAACTTGAGAGGTATGAGCCTTCATTAGGATAATGGTGATATATGTGGAAAGGGAAGGACTAAAATAGAAGTCATTTAGAAATAGGAAACAGGATGGATTTTAATCACGGAAAAGGGGGGAAGATAAGAGATGACCGTGAGAATTTAAGCCTAGAGAACATGAAGAGAAAGTAGATTTGCACCAAAAAGACACAAAAAATTCAGTTCGGTTTTAGATATTTTAAGATGTCTTTCATTTGTTTAAATATAATGATTCTCTTTAGAGATGAAAAGCAGAAAAAAGTTAGATTGTCAGTATAGATTTTCAAAGTTATATTTAAAAATGTTAATTTAATCAGAAGGAGGAGATAAATTTCTGAGTGAAAGAGAAAAGGGGAAATAAGGGATTAAGGGCCAAAAATGTGAGTTAATCCACATTTTATGTTAGAGAAAGAATAGTCACCACTGAAATATTTAAAATAACTATCTTTGATGTGTATGGGAGAAGAAATATGAATTCACCAGAGCCAAAGAATAAGGGATTCCTTGAAGTAAAATTCCAAAAACAGGACAAGGGGGTAGGAAAAATATGGATTTAATTAAGAACAGGTCAAGGCCATATTGGAAATTGTCATTTTATCAACGTGTTGGGGAAACAAGTCAAGTGTTGGTGGGTTGGGAATGGAGAAACAGGTAAATAACTGTTTGAGAACGGAGGCAGTGGAATGAAATCAAATAGGAAATTAGGATTAAAGTGTTCACTATTAAGGTTAAATCTTGTGTTATAATATTTATAAAATACACTATGATAGTATTTAGGATACAGCATGGAATGCTTTTAACCAGACAAGAAAAAGAAAGAAGAGAAAGGAAATATCCAAAATAAAGAGAATAATTGAAAGACAAAGTGTCAGAGGAAATAGAGGGACTGAGGACACAGGGCTGAAGGGACAAACATGGAAAGCTGTGATAACACAATTTGGTGGCCCTGAAGAGAAGTGTTAGACTAGGGCTTAGATGGGGATGTTCTCAGCTATCTCAAATCTACTGGGTAATTACATGTGGAACAAGCCAATAATAATAATAATAATAATAATAATAAAAACCAAGATAGTTTTCATCACATAAACAGAACCAATGTCAAAATCCACATGATTATCTCGATACCCGCAGAAAAGACCTTTGATAAAATTCAACACTCCGTCATGCAAAAAACTCTCAATAAACTAGGTATTGATGGAACATATCTCAAAATAATAAGAACTATTTACGAGAAACCCACAGACAATATCCATACTGAATGGGCGGGCAAAAGCTGGAAGCATTCCCTTTGAAAACTGGCACAAAACAAGGATATCCTCTCTCACCACTCTTATTCAACATAGCATTGGAAGCTCTGGCCAGGGAAATCAGGCAAGAGAAAGAAATAAAGAGTATTCAAATAGGAAGGGATGAAGTCAAATTGTCTGTTTGCAGATGACATGATTGTATATTTAGAAAACCCCATTGTCTCAGCCCCAAATCTCCTTAAGCTGACAAGTAACTTCAGCAAAGTCTCAGGATACAAAATCAATGTGCAAAAATCACAAGCATTCCTATACACCAATAATGGACAAACAGAGAGCCAAATCACGAGTGAACTCCTATTCACAATTGCTACAAAGAGAATAAAATACCCAGGAATACAACTTACAAGGGATGTGAAGGACCTCTTCACAGAGAACTACAAACCACCGCTCAAGGAAATAAAAGAGGACACAAACAAGTGGAAAAACATTCCATGCTCATGGACAGGAAGAATCAATATCATGAAAATGGTCATACTGCCCAAAGTGATTTATAGATTAATGCTATCCCTATCAAGGTATCATTGACTTTCTTCATAGATAGAAAAAAACTATTAAGTTTCATGTGGAACCAAAGAAGAGCCAGTATAGCCAAGACAATCCTAAGAAAAAGGAACAAAGCTAGAGACATCATCCTACCAGACTTCAAACTATACTATAAGGCTACAGTAACCAAAACAGCATGGTACTGGTACCAAAACAGATATATAGACCAACGGAACAGAGCAGAGGCCTCAGAAATAATGCCCCACCTCTACAACCATCTGATCTTTCACAAACCTGACAGAAATGGGCAATGGGGAAAGGATTCCCTATTTAATAAATAGTGTTTGGAAAACTTGCTAGCCACTAAAACCACAAAAACCCTAGAAGAAAACCTAGGCAATACCATTCAGGACATAGGCATGAGGAAAGACTTCATGACTAAAACACCAAAAGCAATGGAAACAAAAGCCAAAATGGACAAATAGGATCTGATTAAACTAAAGAGCTTCTGCACAGCAAAAGAAACTGTCATCAGAGTGAACAGACAACCTACAGAATAGGAGAAAATTTTTGCAATCTATCCATCTGACTAAGGGCTAACATCCAGAATCTACAAGGAACTCAAACAAATTTACAAGAAAAAAACAACCCCATCAAAAAGTGGGCAAAGGATATGAACAGACACTTCTCAAAAGAAGACTTTTATGTGGCTAACAAACTTGAAAAAAAAGCTCAACATCACTGGTCATTAGAGAAATGCAAATCAAAACCACAATGAGATACCATCTCACGTCAGTTAGAATGGCAATCTTTAAAAAGTGACAGATGCTGGAGAGGTTGTGAAGAAATAGGAACGCTTTTACACTGTTTTTAGGAGTGTAAATTAGTTCGACCATTGTGGAAGATTGGGTGTGGATTTCTCAACGATCTAGAACCAGAAATACCATTTGACCCAGAAATCCCATTACTGCATATATACCCAAAGGATTATAAATCATTCTACTCTAAAGACACACGCACATGTATGTTTACTGCAGCACTATCCACAATAGCAAAGACTTGGAACCAAAATGCCAATCAATGATAGACTGGATAAAGAAAATGTGGCACATATACTCCATGGAATACTCTGCAGCCATAAAAAAGATGAATTTATGTCCTTTGCAGGGACATGGATGAAGCTGGAAGCCATCATTCTCAGCAAACTAACACAGGAACAGAAAACCAAACACCACATATTCTCCTTCATAATATGTGGTGAGTTGAACAATGAGAACACATGGACACAGGGAGGGGAACATCACACACTGGGCCCTGTCAGAGGGTGGGTGGCTAGGGGAGGGATAGCATTAGGAGAAATACCTAATGTAGATGATGGGTTGATAGGTGCAGCAAACCACTATGGCAAGCATATACCTATGTAACAAACCTGCAACTTCTGCACATGTATCCCAGAACTTAAAGTATATATATATATATATACATACACACACATATATATGTATACACGATTTAGATGGAAACATGGATTAGTAAAAAAATTTATATCTTTTATAGTTTAGTCATATTACAAACAAAAACTTTCCAGATGTTTGACTAATTAAAGGTACTGTGAATAAAATTTCATTTTACTGCAAGAAAAAAAAGAACAGCCACTAACCATGGTGCCAAGGATTTCAATCGAAGGTTTTCAATGTGATATTAAAAGCATAGGAAACAGTGAAGCAGATAAGCAGTTTGGTTGCGGACTTACTTTGTTTAAGGTTTTAGTACATGTATTGGTCATTTTTATATAGGATGCTTACAAGATTTAAGAGCTATTTACTACTACTTCACTAAATTTTCAGGAAGAAAAATTGATGCTTCATCTTATAAGGTATTGACTGTTATCTAGGTCTAAATATAATTCAATTCTATTTTATAATTTTTAAGGTTCAAATAGTAGAATATTATAATGGATTTCTTCTGGTAGTTAAAACAACGCAACTCTTTTAAGACAGAGCCATTTTATACAAAATTATGGTTTTAAAAATCTTAATTTTGATCCACCACAGACATGTATTTTTACCAGTATGAGTTCAATAACACAGAAAGTACCACCAATGTTTCTTTTTTTAAAAACAATGATTGAGATGTAATAATTATGCATATTTATGGGGTACAGCATGATGTTTTGGTACATTTATAATTTGTGTACTCATAAAACAGGGTACTTAGCATATCTATCATCTTAAACACATCATTTCTTTGTGATGAGAACATTCAAAACATCTATTCTCATTATTTTGAAATAGTCAATACATTGTTGTTAACACTAATCATCTCACTATATAATGGAGCACCAGAACTTATTCCTCCTATGTAACTGTAATTTGGTATCCATTGACCAATCTCTCTCTAGCCCTCTGGTAACTAATGTTCTAGTCTTTACTTACCTGAGAACTAATTTTCAGATGCCACATATGAGTGAGATCATACAAAATTTGTCTTTCTGAGCCTGTGTTATTTCACTTAATATAATATCCTTCCAGTTAATCCATGTTTACCACAAATAACAGAATTTCATTTTTTTTCTATGGCTGAATAATATTCTATTGTACATATATACCACATTTTCCTTATTCATTTTTCAATTCAGGGAAATTTTGGTTGATTCTATGTCTTGGCTATTATGAACAGTGCTGAAATAAACATAGGAGTGCAGATATCTTTTTGACATACTCATTTCATTTCATTTGGATGTATATCCAGTAGTAGGATTGCTGGATTATATGGTAGTTTTATTTTTAATTTTTTGAGGGAAATTTAATTTGTTTTCCATAATGGCTGTACTAATTTCCTCTCCCACCAGCAGTGTGTAAAAGTTCTCTTTTCTTAGCAACTTCATCAACACTTATCTTTTAATGTTTTAATGGTAGCTATTCTAACTTGAGTGAGGTGATATCTCATTATGGTTTTCACTTAAATTTTTCAGATGATTAGTGACGCTGAACATGTTTTTTCCCCATACCTGTTGGTCATTTGTATGTCTTCTTTCAAGAAATGTCTGTTCAGATCTCTTGATTATTTCTTAATCAAGTTATTTGGTTATTTGTTGTTGAGTTGTTTGAATTCCTTATATATTTTGGACATTAACCCTTACAAGATGTATGTTTTGCAAATGTTTTCTTCCATTCTGCAGGTTGTGTCTTTGTTCTGTTGATTGTTTCCTTTGTTGTGCAGACACATTATAAATTGATGCAATCTCATTTGTCTATATTTGCTTTAGTTGCTCATGCTTTTGATGTTTTCTCCAAAAAGTCCTGGCCTAGACTAATGTCATTAAGATTTTTTCATGTTTTTTTTTGTTGTTGTTGTTTTAGGTGTTGCATTTAGATCTTTAATGAATTTTGAGTTAATTTTTATATATGGCGAGAGATAAGTGACTCATTTCATTCTTTTGCTTGTGGATATCCAGCTTTCACAGCACCATTTATTGAGGAAGCTCTCCTGTCCCCATTGTATGTACTTGGCACCTTTGGTGAAAATTAATTGCCTGTAGATATGTGGATTTATTTCTGGGATCTCTATTCTGTTTCATTGGTCCATATGCCTGTTTTTATGCCAGTACCATTCTGTTTTGGTTATTACAGTTTTGCAGTTGTTTTTTTTTTTTTTTTTTTTGAAGTCAGGTAGTGTGATGCCTCCAGTTTTGCTTTTTCATTTGTTTGTTTTTGCTCAATATTGCTTTGACTATTTGGGTGGTTTTGTGGTTCTATACAAATATTACAAATTGAAAATAATTCCTGTGAAGAATGTATATCACTGGCCTTTTGATATGAATCGTATTAAATCTGTAGATAACTTTGGATAGTATGGACATTTTAACAATATTAATTCTTTCGATACATGAAAACGAGATATTGTTCCATTCTTGTGTGTTCTTCAATTTCTTTCCTCTATATTTTATAGTTTTCATTGGAGAGTCATGTCACATCCTTGATTAAATGTATTCCTCGTTTTTTCTTTTGTTTTGAGGGGCTTTTTTGGTAGCTATTGTAAGTGGGATTGCTTTCTTGATTCCTTATTTTCCTTATTTAGGTAATTCACCATTGGTATGCAGAGATGCTATTGATTTTTCTTTTTGGAAAGATTTATTGTGGCATGATATTTGGGAGAGTCGTAATTGTTTTTATCTATTGTGTGTAAATTTTCCATGAAGTTTCTTCTTAAACTTTTTCCATGCCACGCCGTTCACAAGAAGTGAAATTGCAAAACAGATCAGAAGAAATGTAGCAGGCCTTTCAAGACCAGTGGTGACCTATTGAGGGGTTCATTCATCCCAATTACCGTCTTGAGAGTTTAGGGTATTTTAATATATGCTTCATTTTAACTCATTGCCACACTGGATTGTAAGCTGTGCTTGGAATTACCATTGGGCAATGAAACTGGACACATGGAAATTATCCTTAATTCCCCCTCCTTTCTCACTGTCATTCTTAGCAAACCACCTAGACCTATTTTGAATCTCTTTTCTTCTATACTCTTATCTCTTGTCCTGGTTCATTGTATCCCCAAATACTAATGATATATAATATAATTAATATGCTATAATATGATTACTATACTATAATATAATTAATATAATAGAAAGTGATTAACATAAATATGATTATATAATAAAATATAATTAATATAATGTAATATGATACATTAGAAATCTCTCTTTGAATGGGGAGATATTTATCAGGAGCTACATATAAAGTGGAAAAGTGATTGATAGATTGCTTCTATACTTTGCACCAACCTTTGCTATTCCAGGAATTCAGGACTAAATATAATTGAGAAAATGGGCAGATGGGATTATTTCCATTTAATTTAACATTTGACTTAAATTCTTTGCTTATTGCTATAATTGCCCTGTTGTATGGTTTAAAATGCTTCATGTGCTTCCCACCTCCCTAGAACTATGAATTCCTGATCTCCAATTCTGTAACTTATTCACATTTATATATCAAGCACATGCCATAGTTTCTAAGTCAGAGTAAGAGCTTACTTTTTAAGTCATTAAATGAATACTTTTTTTGAATCAATCATGTATAAGTCACTTTTAAAATAAACAGTTCCAGACATGCAAGTATAAGTAAGACACAAATTTTTACTCTAACAGTGGAGGACACGAAAGGGAGATAGGTAGGATGTATATTACACACACAAAGAAAGCTTGATAAGTGCTATGAAAGAAATACATTAAGTAGTATAAGCGGGATCATGGCCATATTTTCAGCTTAATATAGAATGGCTGTTCACACTGACAGACAAAGCCCTAAAGTTAACACAAAATGAGCTTCTTTCAGGACACCATGGTGCTCTGGACTCTAGATCTTTCATTCATCATCAAGTTCTAAAAAATATTTTGACATGTTGGATCTATAATAGGGTGAATTTAGTAAGGCAGAATTTAATAATGATAAATGAAAAACTTCATGCACTCATTCTGGTACTCATTTTACTGATCTCTCGAGATTTTAAAATCAAAGGAGTAAGAAAGCTTTACATGTTTTTTGACTCTTAGCTCAATACAAATCAATAGTGGTTCAGTTTTAAAAAAACTTTATAAATATAAAACTTCATTGATTTCCAGAGTATCAACAATAAGACAGATAAAATTTCCCTCTCTACCTTGTACATGTAAGATTTCACCAAATGTATGAGTACTTTATTGATTTATTATTTGTTTAATTTATATCCTGCCAAGTTTCCAAAATGATTTGAAGCAACTACCTTGGCCTACTTTTTGTATAAAGGTTTCAGACAAAGCAAAACTTGTAAAAAAGTACAGAAAAACTAGAAAAAAAAATCTAATTTTATGTTTTAAATGATCTAAAACACTATTTTCACAGCTGTGTAACATTAGCAGCAATTAATGAATTAGCAATACATTTTACTTTTCACCAATAAATTCATTAAGCATTTGTTAAATGCCTACTATGAACCAGATACACTATTAGATTTTGGAGATTCAATGGGAAAGTATAAAAAAATAAGAAAAAAAATCTCCCTTTCATTTATAAAACTTAAGATCTAACTGAGAAAAAGAAAATCCAACGATCTCAGGAATAAACGTGTAATTGCAGACACTTATTAATTGATATTAATGTCCTGAGAAGGACAACTATAACTCTGGAATTGTGCCCTGAAGGCACAACCAATGAGAAGTATTAGATTAAGCAAAGGTGTGATGTGGTTTGGCTATGTGTCCCCACCCAAAACTCACCTTGAATTATCATAATCCCCATGTGTGAAGGGCAGAACCAGGTGGAGGTAATCGGATCATAGGGGTAGTTTCTCCCATGCTGTTCTCATGATAATGAGTGAGTCTCACAAGATCTGATGGTTTTACAAGCATCTGGCATTTCCCTGCTTGCACTCATTCTCTATCCTGCCACTCTGTGAAGAAGTGTCTTCTGCCATGATTGTACATTTCCTGAGGCCTTCCCAGCCATGGGAAATTGTGAGTCAATTAAACCTCTTTTCTTTATAAATTACCCAGTCTCAGGTGTTTCTTCATAGCAGTGTGAGAATGGACTAATGTAGTGAATTTGTACTGCAGGGAATGGGGTGCTGCTATAATGGTACCTAAAAATGTGGAAGTGACTCTGAAACTGGGTAAAAGGCAGAGGTTGGAACAGTTTGGAAGGCTCAGAAGAAGACAGGAAGATGTAGGAAAGTTTGGAATTTCCTAGGGACTATTAAATGGTTTTGACCAAAATATTGATAGTGATATGGGTAATGAAATCTAGGCTGAAGTGGTCTCTGATGGAGATTAGGAACTTATTGGGAATTGGAGCAAAGGTGGTTCTTGCTATGTTTTACCAAAGAGACTGGCAGTGTTTTGCCCCTGCACTAGAGATTTGTGGAACTTTGAACTTGAGATGATTTAGGGTACCTAGCAGAATAAATTTCTAAGCAGCAAAGTGTTCAAAGGGGGACCTGAGTGATCTTAAAATCATTCAGTTTTATTCATTCACAAAGATATGATTTGGAGTTGGAACTTATGTTTAAAAGGGAAGCACAGCAAAAAAGTTCAGAAAATTTGCAGCTTGATGATGTGATAGAAAAGAAAACCCCATTTTCAGAGGAGAAATTCAAATGAGCTGCAGACATTTGCATAAGTAATGTGGAGCCAAATGTTAATTTTCCAAGA
Organism: Theropithecus gelada; assembly: GCF_003255815.1. Classification (NCBI taxonomy): domain Eukaryota; kingdom Metazoa; phylum Chordata; class Mammalia; order Primates; family Cercopithecidae; genus Theropithecus; species Theropithecus gelada. Next base: position 44,609,576 of record NC_037670.1, on the reverse strand, counting down.
CAATGGGGAAAATGTCTGTAGTGAATGTCAGAGGTCTTTACAGCAGCCCCTCCAATTACAGGCCCGGAGGCCTAGAAGGAAAAAATGGTTTCCTAGGCTAGGTCCGTGTCCTCTCTGCTGTGTGCAGACTTGAGACTTAGTACCCTGTGTCCCAGCTGCTCCAGCCATGGCTAAAAGGGCCCAATGTAGAGCTCAGGTCATTGCTTCAGAGGGTGCAAGCCCCAAGCCTTGGCAGCTTACATGTGGTATTGGGCCTATGGGTGCACAGAAGTCAAGAACTGAGGTTTGGGAACCTCTGCCTAGATTTCAAAGGATGTATGGAAATGCATGGATGCCCAGGCAGAAGTTTGCTGTGGGAGTGGAGCCCTCATGGAGAATCTCTCCTAGGGCAGTGTGGAAGGGAAATGTGGGGTCGAAGCCCCCAAATATAGCTTTTGTTTCTTTTTTTTATATTTACAGCTAAAGTTTAAATAGTCTATTTTATCAATGATGTCTAGTAAGACAATGAATGAATACTCTTTCAGGATAAGTACTAAATCCCTACTGGGGCACTACCTAGTGGAGCTGTGAGAAGAGGGCCATGGTCCTCCAGACCCCAGAAAGGTATATTCACCAACAGCTTACACTGTGTGCCTAGAAAAGCCACTGACACTCAACACCAGCCTGTGAAACCAGCCTGGAGGGTCTGTACCCTGGAAAGTCACATAGGCAGAGCTTCCTAAGGCCTTGGGGGCCATCTCTTGCATCAGTGTGCCCTGTATGTGAGACATGCAGTCAAAGGAGATCATTTTGGAACCAGATTCTTTAGGCTCACTCCTGATACAGACTGTGTTAGCATGTTAATAAAATTTTATTCTGTTATGATATAATTTATGTGCTATGGAGTAGTGTATTTGAAATAGTGCTGAACTAGAACTGAAAATGCCTGGTTTTTAGTCTTGCTTCTGCCATTAAAGAGTAAATGTATCCTGGTACTCATTTTCCTGATCTCTAGAGATTTTAAAATTAGGTTAATGTTCCATTCATTTTTAATATTCCTGTAAGTCATACCTCTCATATTTTAATCTCCTAAGTAAATGGAATGGGGAAAGAAAATTTATGTGAATATACGTTCCAGTTAGGAAATACATTTTCTAATATTAAATATAATTTAAAAAATAATAAAATATTTGAAAACAATAAAACGATTCAATAGTAGAATAAACAAAAATCAGATATAGAATGATAAGGCAACCCCAAAACAGGTTGAGTAAAATCAACCTGAACAAAAGCAACAGTGACTTATATACTAACTTGAAAAATTATAATCAGCTACAGAAATTTGAAAAAATTGAATTATAGTAATTAACTTGACAGTATAATCTCAAGAAAATAGAAAAAAACCCCGTAAGTATAATCAAGTCCATATGTCAGATAGACAAGTAGCAAAATATTTTTTTAAAAGCTTTGTATTTTTCCCTACCAATAGTCCCAAATTAATGTCTAAATGAATGCAAATGGTGATAATCCTTGTTGAGGGATTTTTGCTTATCACTGAAATGTAGTCATTTCTACAATGAAACCAAACTTTATTATTCAAAGACACAAATGTAAATGAACTAATTAGCAAACATCAAGTTCAAATTGTATATTTTACAAGAGGTTTAGCAATCAACTGAATTCAGTTGGTAGTCAACGGGAGTTAGTACTTATCCTGAAAGAGTATTTGTTCATTTTCTTAGTAGACATCATTGATAAAATAGACTATGTAAACTTATAAATATAAAAGAGAGAAACAAAAGCTATTTAATACTTTCAGCATTTAAGAGTGAAGTCAGGCTTTACTGCTAAGTAGAAACTTGGTCTGGATAAAGAGAAACATCGTTCTTGAGATGAATTGCTAGACATCAAAAAGTACTTACATGTCATGGCTAACCTCACTTGTTTAGAATAAGAAACATCTCTTGGAGATATTTCCCAAGCATTTCTCCTCCTGCAGTTATTTACTTGACTCCTCCCTCAATCGCTCCTGCTGCCCATGAACTTCATTAATAAGAGTAAGAACCACGAACTTTCTACCTTACAACTTCTCCAGAGACAGTATCAAAACAACAACCCATTTACATCTCCGACTAATTTGTGTATCACCACAGAATAGTCCCAGGAATTAACAGCATCCACTGTCAGCTACCTGAAGGCTTAAAAATGACTACTGTTGGCTGGGCACAGTGGCTTACACCTGTAATCCCAACACTTTGGGAGGGTGAGGCAGGCAGATCACTTGAGGTCAGGAGTTCAACACCAGCCTGGTCAGCATGTTGAAACCCTCTCTCTAATAAAAAGTACAAAAAGTAGCTGGGCATGGTGGTGTGCACCTCTAATCCCAGCTACTTGGTAGGCTGAGGTAGGAGAATCACTTGAACCCGGGGGACAGAGGTTGCAGTGAGGAAATCATGCCACTCCACTCCAGCCTGAGTGACAGAGTGAGACTCCATCTCAAAAAACAAAAAAAAGACTACTGTTCTTTCTGCATTCATTAATAAGAGTAGGAACTATTATATGACTGAAAATAAACTTAGAATTTGCTGAAAATGACTATGGGACACCTATTCTCTGCCAACACATTGCTATAATTGTGTCTGAGTTAGTGAATGAGGGGGATACGGACCCCCACCTTAGGGAGTTTTAGTGTACTGGGGGAGAGTCACATAGCCTAGGATGTAACCTGTTTTTAAAGGGATGCTTTTCCCCACTCTTGATGTTTCCATTCCGGTGGAGGGAAGTCCAAAGATGTAATGTTTTTAGTTTCATTTTGCTTTAAGAAATGGAGTGATTTTTTTTCAAGTAGATAAATTAACAACGACAACAAAAAAACAACTGGGCCTGCTTGACTTAAAGTACATCTCCTTTATAGAAAGAAACTCAACATTCTTGACTTTTCTGCAGTTCCAGGTTGCCTGCCAGGGATAGCCAACCCTGCCTAAAGTCAGGTGGCTAAATTTACTCAATCCTGGAGTCCGCTGGTCTCTCATACAATGCTAATACATCAAACTAGTACTACTGATGATGAAGGTAATACTTTCCGTCTTTTATTATCATTTTGTTTTTTAAATGTTCTCAATTAGTTCAGTGCCTGGTCAAGAGAGAAAAAAATTATACATTGAGATCCCTCAGAAACCCACAACACAGCCAAAACGTGAGAATGGGTAAGTAGAAAGAATAAGCATTATCCTAACTCTTTTAGTACTTATTACTTCAGTGCACATTGCTCTGATAAAAGGATAAAGTAAACACAGATAAGGTTAAGAATCACAATTTCCCTGAAAAACATTAACTGCATTACCAAAAATCCTATAATCCCTAGAAATTATCATGTCCATTTGTGATTCTGGCTTAATTTTGAAAAAGGGAGAATGAATAATAGGCTATTCCTACTATAGGATCTTTGTCAATTAGCCTATGATAAACTGATAAACAAACAATATTTAAATGAGACAGGTTACTGTTATTTAGGTCAAGAGCCAGAAGAAGACGCGATTATATGTGCTTGAGCAATCTTGACAAAATGGCTCTAAGGAATAGTTGATTAAAAACTTAAAATACAAAACCATTCTAGTATTCAGCTTCTGATCAGTTTTAAACTTTAACTTTATTATAAGGAAGTAACCTGAGGAAGCAGGTCTTTCTTTTTGTTTTTGCTGCCACCAAAAAAATGTAGATTTGTGTATATTAAATTCACCTGACTTCATCATCTCTCTATAATCCAGGATACACATAATATATTGAGCTATTAGCAAGATCACAATACATGTTTTTGAACTTCACCCACCTGTATCATAATAAACACTTGTAGAGTAAGTAGGTGGTGAGATTGGAATCGAAATGCCATAGCTAATGTAAAGAAATGATACAGAGTTCTAGTATCTGTTAACAGTAAAAGTTTTGCCATACCAAAAATGCCATATCATATAAATATGCACATTTTACTTTTCATTATGCAGTCCTTCAAAGTGTAATAATTTCCTAATGTTATTTCAACTTTCTGCAGGCCTTTTGGTATGAAAAGACTAAAAATTATAGAATACAAGCATTCATTAAATGGATATATTTTACTCTAGCAAGTAATAAAATGAATTACAAACATGTAATTTTTCTCCTTTTCACTTGAAGGTTTTTTTTTTTTTGAGAGGGAGTCTCGCTCTGTTGCCCAGGTTGGAGTGCAGTGGCGCTATCTCAGCTCACTGCAAACTCTGCCTCCCAGGTTCAAACAATTCTCTGCCTCCGCCTCCTGAGGAGCTGGAATTACAGGCACCTACCACTTTGTCCGGCTAATTTTTTGTATTTTTAGTAGAGGCGGGATTTCACCATCTTGGCCAGGCTGATCTTGAACTCCTGACCTCGTTCGTGATCCACCCACCTTGGCCTTCCAAAGTGCTGGGATTACAGGCATGAGCCACCATGCCCGGCCCCACTTGAAGGTATTTTTTTAAAAGAAATTTAGAACAATATTTTTATTCCATAATTCTTGGAGAAATTGGTTTTTGAAAACAAATCCACTGTAATACAGAACTAAAGCAAATTTTAGTTGATAAAATAATGTGTGCTCTAGTCCAGATATACATTTTTTTAAGTGAAAACTAAGTTAATCTATAAGCTTGTTAAGCAAGAAGATCAAGAAGTGCAAGAGCCCAAAATTGAAATGCCTTAACAATCAGTCAGATGACTTAAATCACTGAACTGGGAATTATATTGGACAACTGGTAACCATGTGGATTTTGCTACATCCAAGTATAGGACCCGTCTGGAGATACTGCAGGCTCACTGTTGCTCTAGCTTCTCGAATTACTTCAAAATAGTTGAAAACTCAGCTTTTATATCAAGTTTCTTAATTTTTAAAACTGGCTTTGTTTAAAAAAAAAACAAAAACTGGCTCTTTGAATCCAAGAGCACACAAATGAGTCTGCGGTTTAGTTTAGCCCTTGGGTCCACCACTTAGAAACTGTTACGGTAATTGAAGTAGGGAAGGACCCAGCCCCTGGGATCCCTGAGTTGGCGGATGAAGAGAAAGGAACCAGGTTACCAGGTAAAGTAGGCATCCTGATCATCTCTAGACCAAGCTTGTCCAACCCACAGCCTGAGGGCTGCATGAGGCCCAAAACGGCTTTGAATGTGGCCCAACACAAATTTGTAAACTTTCTTAAACATTATGAGAAAATTTAAAACATTATGAGAAATCTTAAAACATTATGATAATTTCTTGCAATTTTTTTTTTTTTTTTTAGTTCATCAGCTATCATTAGTGTTACTGTATTTCATGTGCGACTCAAGACAATTCTTCCAGTGGGGCCCAGGGAAGCCAAAAGACTGGACACCCTTCGAGAGGAAAGGAAAGCCATCCAGACACAGCCGTGATGGTGTTCCAGCTGAAAAGACGGCAGAGAAGGCTTTCACAACTATTGAAAATTTCTGATCTTTGGGAATCTTTCTGCTACAGTGTAGTAAGTTACTTGTTTGACTCCACCAGAAGGATAGAAGCATTATCAAAAATCCACAGCCACCCTCAGTTCTTAGAAACTCAGATGCCCTTGAATGTAGGCACTTACAGAAAAGAGAGTCATTTGTATAGATGGAGCTATTTACTGGATGTTATCATTTTTAATGCCATAATACTCTCCATTTCCTTTCCTCTTACATTCTCATGATCAAGTTTTCCTTTGGCACCTATTTCTCCAGATACTAACAGTGAATACAATTTTCCTACCCGGAAATGTCTTTCAGTTTTTGGATAGGAACAAACAGACATGAATATAAATAACGGCAGGGGTAGTTTGCTCTTAAAAAAATTCCCTAGGTGTTTCTTTCTTGGAGGACACTGTAATTGTCCAATTTAACTCTGTTGGCATTTTGGAGAATAATAGATACATAGGGCAGATATCCTTACGGTAGAATTATCTGAGTGCAAATTGGTTTAATGGCAAACATTTAATCAGTAATTCATATGGAAGCTAAAATTTTCCATGGCACTCAGACACACACCCAGTGAACAGAGGGCACCTACTATTACATTCATTCATTCAAATACATTCTGTTTGACCACACTCTCTTCCTTTTGGTGAGGATTTGACTAAGAATAACATTTCTGGCTCCTTTGGAACACTCAGTAGAGACACATTATTTGTTTGTTTACTTATTTTCCTTTTGGGCAGTTGGATCAATAGGCACATGATCGATTTCTCTCAAGATTGTGCACTCTTGGGTAGAAATGAAGCTATATAGAAAGAAAAGATTCAAATAAGAAGCAAGGAAAGGTCCCCTAAGGGTACAGGGGAGGGGAAAACAAATTTTCTGTCTAGAAACCTAAGCATGTTTGACACACACACACACAAATAGAGAAAAGAGTGATATGCAGAGAAAAGATGACATCTGTTGCTCACAGTCTATTGAAAAATGTGTGACAAATATCTACACAACAATTCTTGTGGAGGTCAAATTCCCTGTCTCTTCAAAATTCCATTTATGTGAATCCTTTATCTTATACACTTAGGGAAAGAGTAGTGAGTTCTTACCTGGTTTTCCTCAGAAGGAACTTCACTTCCGGACATGAGCTTTAATTCTTCTAAAAGTTGTCAGTGATTCAGCCATCATCAAGAGGTCCTCAATCATGCGCCTCACTGGGCTTCTTTATATCCTCTTTTAAGGAGAAAGACTTGTAATGTCTTCCTAAATGTGACACTGGCAATGGAAGGAACATAAAGTTCGGAAGAGGAGAAGCAAGAATACCACTCTTTGGAATATTTTTTCCTCTCTCCACAAACGATTACTTTTTTTTGCCTTCACAAGATCTTTTTTTTTTAACTATAATTTAGGGATTCTCATTTCATTCACCTTCTAGTCTTTCAGATTTATTCCTGTCTGCTTCCATTTCTATTAGTCTGGCTATGCTGCTACCAGGATTATTATCAGTTATATTGGAAATAAATATATTTGTCATTGTAATTTATGGCAGCTTTCTGCACATGAACATTCTGCACACAATTGTGCAGGTGCACACACATAGAGACACACACAGAACCCCACGTTATCTCCCACCCACCCTTTATGATTTTCTATCATGTAATATGCTCTGCTTCTCCCTTCAAGATTTCCTTAAGAAGCGAATCAGTTCTGGAAGGCTGAATGATCTAAGTGTCACCACCACTTTCTCTTAATTGAATAGTATCAGCCATAGCCAACTACATGACACATTCTTCTGTGAGAGACAGTAAGTTCAGTTAGCGGAATCCTTGCATTTATGTAAATGAGGGGACAATTCAAGGGACACCAATTGTTCCACCTGCTGTAAGTTTAGGCGGTGGCGCACAATGCTTCCTCTATTAGTGTTCTTCGTTAAAATTCTATTGCTCTTTCCTTACATTATTTTGAAATATACTTGCAAACGGATTATAACAATCCCCAAAATATGAATCCAGGAACATATGCTCATTCACTAATTTGCTCCAGTCTCAGCAGAATTGATCTAATTGTCCTCAGAATCTGGCCTTCTCAGCCTAACTTACATGTGGCTCTGCTTTGCAGTAATGAACTCAGCGTGTCACCCAGTGAACGGAGGGCACCTGCCATTACATTCATGGCAGTGGCTGACTAATGAATATTGCCAGAACAAAAATTGTCTTTAATGATGGATCTCAAAATATGTTTTCATGTTCCCAGTAGCTTCTGTTAAAATTCTTCATTGTCAATTGCAGATTGGGAACAAGGGAACACAAGCCTCAGAAGAAGGGACACTAAGTGGAACTGCAATTAGGAACGAGCACAGCGGACAAGACGAAGAATCACGGCTACCTGCAGAGAGCATGTCAGGAAGAAGCTGCCACTGAAAAAGTTAGGAAGCAAATGCTTAGCTGACATTGCAGTACCGGCAAATGTACACGGATTTCCCCCCGTAACTATCCATCCTTTATTGTAACTATCAAATTAGCGACTGTGTTAGAGAGAGTGCCATGCTCCCGGAAAGGGGCAATCATTGCTTCTGCTCTCACTCATATTCCTGGTTGACAGTTCCCCAGGGGGACAGTGGAAGTAAATTTAGACCTGCCCTGATGGAGGCGAGGCAGCTCATTAGCAGCTGCCATCACAGCACTTTCGCTTCAGCTCACAGGTGGAGACAAGTGCTCTTTGAAGGCGATTCGGAGGCAGCTTCGCATGGAACGGCATTAGTGGGGATCCCGTAAAGTGTTATTTCCCTGGAAACCGAGTGCAACAAATACTCTGTTTTCATCAGTTCGGGATGCGTGTAGTTCACACATAAATGCCGGGTTTGTGGGGAAATTTGCACAGTGGATGCCTGTGTTATGATACATGTAAGCAAGAGGTCTTAAGGACTGCCAGTCAGCTCCTTTACGGAGTCACAAGCCCCCTTTGAAAGAGCAGCATGTTACAAGGTGTGATATGAATCATTCCAATGAGATTTAAGTGTGATGCAGAGTTTCTGTGTAAAATGCAGTATTCCCTTATGCAATTTAGAAAAAAAGTATCAATTTTAATTGAATTAGATCTTGTTTTAACACAATGGCCTATCTTGTTAATTTCAATCCCCAGATTCTTGCTTGTGGGAGCACCAGTAATGGAATTTTATCTTACTAATAGCCTAAGTAACAACACCATCCCAATTTCACCCATACTCATTTGATTCAAAAACACAAGTGGTATTTCCAATCAAATTAAGATATCAGGACAATTTTTTAAAGAGGCCTGGCATGGTTGCTTATGCTTGTAATGCCAGCACTTTGGGAAACCAAGGTGGGAAGGTTGCTTGAGCTTAAGAGTTTGAGACCGTCCTGAGCAGCATTGCGAGACTTTGTCTCTACTAAAAATAAAACTTAAAAATTTAGCCAGCATGGAGGCATGTGCCTGCAGTCCTAGCTTCTTGGAAGGCTGACGCTGAGGGATTGCTTGGGCCAAGGCGTTTGAGGCTGCAGTGAACGGGTGATTGCACCACTGTAGTTCAGCCTAGGTGGCAGAGTGAGACCATCTCTCAAAAACAAAAACAAAAACAAACAAAAAAAAAAAAACAAAAACAAAAACAAAAAAACCCGGAAAAAACAAAAAAAAACCAACCAACCAAACAACAACAACAACAACAACAACAACAAAAAGACAAATGATATTAGGGGAAATTCCTCAGAAAGGAATTAGAATTCAAAGGTGATTATTCAAGTAGAAAATTTCATAAAAAATAAGTTCCTAAACAAAATAGACTAGTAACATTTTTTACAACAGCAACTTAAATATCCATTTGAGAAATTCTCCATTCATACAGCGCCTCCACTGTATGAAAGCAGAGCCAGAAAGTAGCCTACCATTACAGCTTAGCTCTTAATTGCTTCCCATGTCTTTAATAATAATTCAGTGTTGCTAAGTTTATATTTTGGTTTTATGGAAAATATCAGTGACATCATGGACAAGCAGCCTTTACACTATTTGTGCAGTTAGTACTGAATTTTTCCATATTTCCTACTTGAACCTTCACCCATTTTGAGTGGCATAGTCTTTATTAAAATTATCCTAAAACTCTTAGGTCCAAGGTTGGTATCATACAGAAATTCAACATGGAGAAATAGAGGTATCAAGAACCTCAGTCACTGTAATCCCAGCACTTTGGGAGGCCGAGGCGGGCGGATCACAAGGTCAGGAGATCGAGACCATGGTGAAACCCCGTCTCTATTAAAAATACAAAAAAAATTAGCCGGGCGCGGTGGCGGGCGCCTGTAGTCCCAGCTACTCAGGAGGCTGAGGCAGGAGAATGGCGTGAACCCGGGAGGCGGAGCTTGCAGTGAGCCGAGATCGCGCCACTGCACTCCAGCCTGGGCGACAGAGCGAGACTCCGTCTCAAAAAAAAAAAAAAAAAAAAAAAACCTCACTCAGTCACCTATCTGTGTTCACATGATGAGTTACTAATAGAGCCAGTTCTTCAGATTTTTCCTTCTTACCATTTAATCATCAGTTTACGATAGACTGAAATTCAACTCTACCTAATTAGTCTGTACAATCGTAATGGTTGACGAGTTAATGCAGACACATGTACTTACTTAACTGCAATTTGATCTACTTAGGTTTGAAATACAGTTTTGTACAGTCTAGACTGTCAGGAGAATGAAACTCTTTGTGTCTCTGGTATACTAAACGTCCCCTTGACTGTGGTGTTACCGGATCATGGCAGAATCTGGTCTGTGGATGCTCCATGCAAGTAAGCTCAAGTTTTTCTTTTTCAGCCACTGGTCATATAGGTGTAAACGTATTACAAAAAAAATGCTGAAGTTGAGTGTTTTTTACTCCACCGTGTATTACTAATGGGATTTTACCAAAGAGCATAACCTCTAATCATATTAATATTTAATCAAGCAATAAACATGCCTTGCTGCAAAGCTCAAAGCCAACAGAATTCTCCCCGGTGATGATTTTTCTATTAAGCTAACAAGGATTTCTTTTGCTTTATCTCATTATTATAAAATTGGGATAAATGTCTGAGTATTCAATTCTCAGTAAGTGTCTTAAAGGGCTTCTTTTTGACTCCCCTGTCCAAATAGGCGAAGTATCCCACATTGAACTTTAATATGTTTTATCAAAGCTTTGTTTCTTTGGAAATGACCTCAAAATCTTGGCCTATGAGATAAAGGTTTTGAAATAAAAGGAAGAAGAAAAGATGGTCAATTGTAAAATGTAAGCGCTAACATACAATATTGAGAAAAAATTGTTAAATGAGTGTTTACAAAAGGAAGTAATGATGATTTCTATGATACTGGGAAAAGAGGCCCAAAGTAAATGCAACGTGCTTAGAATGTACTTAGATATTTATCCTGTAGAGGAAAACAGGACAGGGAACATGTTACACAGTCACCATATTGTTCCTTCCTCCTGGGCACACAAAAATAAGTAAGAAATTTACCAGCTCACTCCCTAACCCCCTGCAGGCATGATGGGGTGGGTACATCTGGCTGAGTTTAAGTCAATAGTTGGTGGGCAGAGGTGATGTTAAGCAACCTCCAGTCCTAATTCTTACAGATCATCCTGCAATATCCTCCAGACTTCTCTTCCCCATCTACAGTATCCTTGACAGACACCTGTTTCAAATGGTGTAGTTGCAAAACACGAAAGTCTCTAATAGCTTAGAAATGTGCTTTCTTATACTACAAATACTTATGGGACACAGCTAACCTCCTCAAATTTCTTAAAATCAGTTTATAGACTGATTCCAGCAGCCATTGTGAAATCAGCTGAAACACACAATTCTTAAGTTATCTTTTTGAAGATGCTTCTAATGGCATACATATTATTCATGGCAGAGTTCATTATTTTTTCCACTGATCAGCTTTCTTACTATTTTTGACTTGTTTCTTTTTATAGTTAGGAAATTCGATTTATGGATAATGAATATGTTTCAATATCAAGTAGATTTTGTGTGTGTGTGTGTGTGTGTGTGTTTTAGCCAATGGAGGTAAAGTAGAACAAGTGATCCTCTTCCTTCAGGCCCTAGTGTGTCATTTGTGGCTCCAATCATAAAACAGTAGACTTCATCAAGGACTCAGGGAGCACCCCTGGGTGTCAGGATATTCTGCATTGTTGCTCCTCAGGCGTGTCTACGCCTAACCATTGACAGCAGAGCTCTACTGGCCTGCCTTGTGTTTCACACAGTATGTCAACCCAAGCTGGCCCGCCTTATGTTTTACATAGCGGCATGTCAGCCCAGCATTGCTGTTGCTAGAAAGCTTTCTTTTTCTTTCGTGTTTAGAGGGATAAGGTTTTAACTGTTCAGCATCTGTTCTTAAAACGACAGTATACTCTCTGTGATTATTTTGAGAAAGTCATTTTGATTGAAATACTGGGTTCTCTTTACTTTGATTTCTGTGATACATCTCTCAGCTCACTCTCCCCAGGACTGACTCTAAAAAACTGACAAAGCAATAACTAGTTGTTACAGAGGAATTTTTCTCTATTGTGGGCGTTATTTATTTATTTGATTTATTCCAGTAAAGATTTCTTGTCCACTTCAGTTTCTTAGTTTCAAAACGAGTGAATATAGACATAGTGGAATCTTTGCTGTCCCTTGGTTAAGTTCTATCCCGTGATATCCCTCAAAAAAGTAAGGAGGAGGTCTCTCTATTTCATGAGGAATTTAAGCAGAGTGCTCAGCATGAATCATCTAGAAAAGTATAAATATTGCTGTAGATTTCTTAAGTACTAGTTTCAAACAAATACCATGAAGTAACAAGAGTAATTGCCAACAAGTGTGCCCTTAATTCAATTTCCTACAGAAAGAACAGCTGAGAAAAAAAAAACTATTAAAAATCCATTACCTATTGTTTAAGAACCAAATAGCATTTTTTCAGAAGCTTCTTATCAAGCAATTGAACGCAGCAGGACGATATACAGCACGAGTGAGGGTTAGGCTAGTATTGACATTGCTTCCTAACTTAAATGATTCACTAAATTCACTAAATTAGATCAAGGAATTTAATTTCTTTTCAAGCCTTTATGAATTTTCTCTAATATAGAAATGATCCAAGACAGAACACTCAAGAAAATTAAACAGAGACAATATAGAGAAAAAATTCTGCATAGTATCCTGTGGAGGGCACTCATGGACTATCAAACAGACAAGTGAGAATTTCTTGGCCAAATCTCTCAGTACCTTTTTCAAGGCAAAGTCAGATTTGTTCTCTATATATCTACAATATATTCAGGAAGCAAGACTTGAATGGCAGAGCTAAGACTAAACTGAAGGCAACCACTCTTTATTAAGGTCTTGTAAGCACTTTTATATACTTAGAATCGAGTCGTGGTGTTAGTTATTCGGCACGTTCAGTATCTATAAATTTTTAAATCTACATCTGACATGAACAGAACTAAATCCTCAAGGAGAAGATCAATATTAAACCTGCCACATTTTAACAGGGATCACGTTGCATATGACAGAGATAAAAAGGGCTTAGGGCAATGCAATGTCTTTCAGAACAGTGAGAGACGGGCTGTCCTTGGAGTAATCAAGGTCAGAAAACTGCCAGGTCTTTCCCTCAAAGGCCAGGGCAGAAAGATTTTCTCTAGCCCCTGAAAGACGAATGAGTGAGACTCACAGGTCAGCACAATCACTGCCAGCCCACAATCCGAATCCTTTTACGACTAAACAGTAGAGATGCTGAGGGGCGGCTTCGGAGGAGGTTTTAGAGCTACCCTTGAAGGAACAATAAACGAACATGCAGCTTGTGTCTGAATGTTGTTTTAAGCTATTTAAAGAAATGCACAATGTAAATACAAATTAAAGTGCATTCTAGTAATAATACCTTTAAGACACTCAACAAATTGAGTGCCCTCAAGCTTCACCCCATTTCCAAGCAAACTGTCCACTTTTAAATCCCTCCTCTAAGCAACTGCCACACATAGGCATAATACCATTAAAACGAAGAAATCTACTTTTTTTTTTTTTCAGGAAAGAAAAGGAACAAAAATAGGCAGACCAAAGATCTTATCCTTTTAGACTACTCTAAAGACAAACAAAAACACACCACAGAGATACGCATTGAGGCACATACACATATACACATAGATGTAAAAATTTAAGGAGGATTTCATCTGTAAGGATTAAGAGACAGTTGGTGTCCCTGGGTGGAGTGTCACTGAGGAAGGAAAGTAGCAACCATAAAGTTATTTTTAACATTTTGAAAATTAGCAAAAATTTCATGATCACTTACTGAAACGCCACCGAATTGATAAAATAAGGAAAGAGCAAACTGAGAACCGTCCGATGCCCAGAACATTATCTACAAGTGTTCGAAAATTTCAAAAGCCAGTGTTTTTTTTTCTGCAATACTCATACGTACTCTTGTAACCTGCTGGGTGCTATAAGTTGAGAAAATAGTAAGAGGAATATTCTTGAAATTTTTATTTCCACATTCTTCTAGTTCTAAAAATTAATAAAAAATTTGATATTTTAAAAATTGCTAAAGAAAAGCTTATTTAGAGATTCTTATCAAACTATCAGTATCGAAAACTAATGTGACAAATGGAGTTGCATACAGTGAACGAAATGGCCATCTCTTGTAGTGATTTTTATATCTGAGTCATAGATTTTAATATACCAAATATATTATCTATCTATCTATCTATCTATCTATCTATCTATCTATCTATCTATCATCTATCTAAAGAACACTTAAATCAGTGAAACAATAGACAGCCTATATTGTTATTTATTTCATTAAAATATTATGGTGCTGCGAATTGTTGAAGAATGAATGGCAAAGCCTCATCACTCTCAGGAGTGACACTAAAGAGTTTGATAATTAGTACTTCAAGGTCAAGTGGTAAGTAATTGATCAAGCACTGCTTGTTATAATATTTTTGACGAGAGGATTAAACTGAAGTGCACTTAATTTTCTTGGCTGTTTAAGTGCAGTTACCACAAAATAGACAAAATAACGTTTCATTATGCTTTTTTTTTAAATGATATGAGACTGTAAAGTGGGATAATGTATTAAATAAGCTTTTATCTTCCATCATTAGCGTGACAGTCAAAGTAAAGGCAAAGAGATGATGCTAAAAGCCAATGTTATCCTTACGGGACACAGCGATGCTCTTTAGTGCACATTAAAATGTATCTGAAACACTTGTCATAGTTGTCACTCTACTTCTTGGAGTGCTGAAATCTGAATCGAAGCTGCAAAATTGAATGAAAAACAAATGGCTATATCAGTTTATCACTGAAAAAGAAATGGCTATATTTGCTTCTTGGCAGTTCCAAACATGGGCTCAATACAGGAGACTGTAGAGCACCAGAACCCTATAAATCATGACATATATGTCTGTGTCAGCCACTGATAAACTGTGCCTGACTCTCCCAATGAAAGTAACAGATAGACCTCCGAAAAGCACCGAGATGAAAAATCAGACAGGAAAGCCACTTCTTCTAATACCAAACCTCGCCAGGAGAGGGAGGTGCATCTAGCACTGTTGTAATTTCCTGTTTCCTCCAAGGGAAAGTATGTGCAAAGCTTACATTTTCAAACAGTCCTAGGAATGTATCACTTCATATTTTCAAAAGTTTCTTGGAGAGAGGTATTTTGCAGTGTCCTACATGAACTTGAGTGTTTGTCTCTGGAACTTGTAAGTTTGATTTCACTTAGCGCTGCTTGCACTTCGGTTGAGGCCATTTTTACTTGAAGCTTAATTAAATTCATTGTCCTCAGGGACTAATATGCATCAATACTCTGTTTCCCCAAGGTCCCCAAGTCATATAAGGACACCTTGAATCATTCTCAGTTAATGATACCCGCCACAAAAATATTTTCTCATGATAGAAAAATTCATATTATTTAATATATCATCTTAGGCACACTCACAAATCATTTATAATGTTGCCTTTGCTATTTTTACCAATACATTTTTCCATCATTTCTGGATATAGAAGCTAAGTGGAAAATATTTTAAAATATGGTTTACTTTCATTTAGAAATTAGCCAATGATTTATTTAGAAATTAGTCACTATTATATAAATTCTGTCATTAATTTTAAGATTATCAAAACATTTAAAATTGTTTTTCAGTTTTCTCAAGATAATATAGATTTAAACAGTTAACAGGTCAATGAAAAGGTTTGAAACTTTATGCTTAAAAATTAAAAGGATAAAGGAAAATGAAATATAGTATTTATTTGCAGCTCAGCCAATAAAATCTCATGAGTCACAAAATTGCCATAACAAGTTTATTTCCATGTTGTCTTGTAGCTGCTTTTTTATGCGTTTTTACCTAGATGAATAAAATGCCACATTACTTGTTATTCTTTTTAAAAATAACCTTTTCAAATTATTGCATATATATTTAAAAATTCCTTCAGTTGATATATGCTTATTGTGGAATATACTTTTACATTGATCAGTTACAGTGTTTCTAGTCACAAGTAATAGAAATTCTAGTCGAAACTTTAGTTAAACAATAACATGGATTGATTATTCTAGGTAATTACAAAGCCTTTTCTTTTCTGTCTTCAGTGGTGGTGTCAGCTTTATCCAAAGCCTGGACTCCATGTCTAAAGGGAAAATGGCAACAGTGTTTCCAGATTTTATGTCTGTATACTATACCATTCAGCAGAATTTGTTCTCCAAAAACCTCCACCGCTAGCCTTGCTCAGGTGGATTAGCTGAATGGAATCCTATGTTTATCAATACATATGGCTCCGATTACGAAATTCAAATAATTATTTTAGGTCTCAGTCACATGCCCCATTCTTTGTACCAAAGGGGGTCAGTTTCTTAAAAACTTAGAGGTTCAATAAGGAAGGTTTCAACACCTAAGTGAAAACTAGGGTAGTTGGTAGTCACCTAAGTAACTATTGAGGTGTCTCCTTGGGGTAGAGGCGGCATTTAGGTGAAGCAGCCAATAAAATAAAATAAAATAAAATAAAATAGCCCAATTGGACTTACCCACCTCTTTATCTCTCTCTCTCTCTCTCCCTCTGTGTATGTGTTTGCATGTGCGTCCAGAACTCTCTTTTAATGAGAACAAAAATGACTAGAAAATTACATGGAAACCTCCTTCTCCCAGTCTCTCAATTGCTTAACCATATCAATCCTTCCTGCTTTTTCTGTCAATAAACTTTTTATTTGATAATTGTTTAGATGTATAGAGAAGTTGTGAAGATATCTTATTTGATATATCTCACATCTAGATTTCCTTACTGTTTACCTGTTACATTACTACAGTATATTTATCAGGATTAAAGAACCATTATAGATACATTATTAGTAATTAAAGCACAGATTTATTCATATTTCTGTAGTTTTGGTTTTTTTTTTTTTTTTTTTTTTTTTTTTTTTTTTTTTTTTTTTTTTTGCAGTCATTGTGTCTGCTTAAGTTCCACTTGGCTCTGACAGTTTCTCAGACTTTTCCTTCTTGGGATAAACTTGACAGCTTTGAGGAGTCAAGTGTTTTTAGAATGTCTTTCAGTTAGAACTCGTCTGATTTTTTCCTCACGATTAGATTAGCGTTATGGGATTTTAAGAGAAAGATCACAGAGGTAAAGTGCCATTGTCATCACATGATAGCAAGGTTATACACTGTGTAGCATCACTTTTGATGTTAAAGTTGATCACCCAGCAGAGGTAGTATTTGTTAGCTTTCTCCACTGTAAGTTAATGTTTTCCTTCCTATTTTTCACATTGCATTCTTGGGAAAGAAGTCACTATGTGCAACCCACATTTAAGGAGTGGGGAATTATGCTTCATCTCCTCGAGGATAGAGTATTTACATAAAATATTTGGAATACTGCAGAGATTTGTCTATTTTCCTCTAATCATTTACTTATTTAATCATTCATATCATTATGGATTCATTAAAATTTGTTTTATACTTTGGGTTATAATCCAACACTACTTTATTGTATTGTATAAATTGTTCTACCTTTGGCCAGTGGCAGCTGGTTGAGTTGACTCTTGTTTCTCATTGCCATTTCCCTGGCCTGCTGTTTTCTTTTGAAATTTCTAGTGTACCCGGAATTGTAATCACTGCCTTAGAGTGATGATTCTCAAATATGGGCCCCTGACATTTGACATCTGAGGACTTGTTAGACAGACAGGCCTCATCCCAAATCTCCCTACTGAATCAGAATCTCCAGGTATGGTACCTAGAAATCTGTCCTTTAAGAAACCCTGACAGTGATCCTTATGCACAGAAAAGTTCCAAGACCAGTGCCCTAAAGCATCATGAGAAGAAAAGAAGAAACATTTTAAAAACTTAAAAATTGGACACATAATAATTGTACATATTTATGGGGTACATAGTGACTTTTTTTTGAGGCAGAGTCTCGCTTAGTCACCCAGGCCGAAGTGCAGTGGTGAGATCTCAGCTCACTGCAGCCACCGTCTCCCAGGTTTAAGCAATTCTCCCATCTCAGCCTCCTGAGTAGCTGGGATTACAGGCACCTGTCATCATGCCTGGCTAATTTTTCTATTTTTAGTAGAGACAGGGTTTCACCATGTTGGCCAGGCTGGTCTTGAACTCCTGACCTTAGGTGATCTGCCCGCCTCGGCCTCCCAAAGAGTTAGGATCACAGGCATGAGCCACTGTGCCCGGCCTACATAGTGATATTTTGATACATACAATGTATAGTGATCAAATCAGGGTTATTAGCATATCCATCACCTCAAACATTTATCATTTTTTTGTGTATGTTGGGAACATTCAAAATCCTCTCTTGTAGCTATTTAAAAATATAAATTATATTGTTGTCTATAGTCACCCTACAGTGCTAGAACATACTAGAACTTATTTCTCCTATCTAGCTGTAATTTTGTAACCTTTAACCAACCTCTCTCTACCCTTCTGCTCTTCCTCCCCTTTCCAGCCTCTAGTTCATTCCACAGCAAATAATTGAAAAATAAAATAAGTAAATAATTCACTCAGAGGCACTCAGCAAATACATTATATTCTGGATGAAATGTGCTGATTTCTAGTCTGAAACCATTTATATGATCAATAATCTTGTTTCTTTACTTTGAAGGACTATCTTTCTTCAGTTTTAAATTAATTATCTGGTTACATTTTTAGAAGAGGCATTTTAAATCCCTTTATGTTTATTCAAAATTCTCTTAATTTTGAACATCATTCTAAAATCTCTAACAATTCTAAATTCTCTCAATCTTGGATATTCAAAATTCAAACATTCAAACATTTTTTATCATGGATTGTATTTCAATTTCATATAATTATTTGTGAGAACGAAGTCAGTAAAATATATCTGAAACCCCATTGAATAAACCAAGTGCTCAGACAGATTCTCTGAAAATGAATATTAAACTACTATCTTTGTTAACCTTAAACTTACTGGCTCTGTGTGTGTGTGTGTGTGTGTGTGTGTGTGTGTGTGTGTGTATGTCGTTGATCCCTCACCAAAGCAAATTAATATTACAAGAAAAATGTGGAGTTGTATTCAGTTTTGGAATAGTGTTGAAAAGAATATCAACTTATAGGAAAACTTTTCCATTCTGAGTCAGATAAAACTCATGGTCTTACATATTCTAAGATTCTATAAAATACTTATTTCAATTGCTTACAATATTTGACTTGGAATCAATATATATTTTCAATTTAAGAGACATTTTTAGTGGTTTCTTCATAAACTTTTTCAGTTTTTAAAATATTAATATATAGATATGACAGAAATAATTTACAATGACATTCACTTTAAACTGGAAATATTTTTCTCCATCTCTAAAAAAAGCTTCAAATCTGTGTCACCTGCTCCATCTGCAAAGGCCATTGCTAACTTACCACAGCACCAAGATACAATTTACAAAATTATATATGTACACACACACACACACACACACACAAATGGTAATTCTCCAAAACATTGAACCTGTCTGTCCTTTAGCCTGTCATTTTTATATTACTATTTTCATATTTCGTATGCTAGTTGTAAAGTACAACGTAATGGCTTCATGAGGGATTTATATTTCTACAAAGGACAAAATTGGTGGCATTAGGTTAGGTCTTTTCTGTTACAAATATGTGCTTTGACTAGTTTTTTATGTATATACGTTTAAACAACTGGAATAATACATACTTCAAAAATACATCTTTGAGTTGAGCTTCATTCTACAAAATCTGTAAGCCTTATGTCATGAAGAAGAGGATCCTAGCATTTATTAGGTCTGTTTCCTATTGTCTGAATCATACCTCCTAACCTCAAAGTATTCTATATGAAAACACAGCTGTCACTGCCAAGGACTTCAGTGCTTCCAGTTTTAGGTTGGGTAATATCTGTCTGCCAAAGCAATACATCAGTCATTACATAAGATGACTCACACCATTTGCATCTTGGCAAGAATATACATATTGCTAACAATTGCATTTCTCTGGAAAGCTTTAAGCATTAATGCATCCTTATTTTTCTTTCAACCCCAAATTGTCAACCATAGGAATATTGTCAACTTTTCTCACAACTTTACAATAAATCCTGGGTAGCTTTTTGAAAAACTACAACCAGAGGATAAACGTTATTCTTTAATAATGTTTGTGTGGTTTGTTCCTCAATATCTAAAATTACTGCCAAAGTGTAATCCTCATCATAGTGTGCCTGTATTTGCATCTGCTTTGGTGTCTATTCGTGATTCAAAACATGTAGATTCCATTATTAGATTACACATTTTAATTTTAAAAACATGAAATGAACAAAAATAAAGCTTGTATGTAAATAATAAATCTGACACACCATGGTAAGCATTATTTTAAAATTAATAATTTTAAAGCTTCCAAAATTATATAACAATATATATACTGAGCATAATAGATAAATTGCATACTACATTTCAAATGTTATATCATTTAAAATATATAAAACATTTAAACGATCCCTGCAGTAGTTTAAAATAATATTTAGTTTAAAGTGGGAATGAATGATTTCAGAACACAAATTATTCATCAAAGGACATTTAATAGTTTACTTCATCTGGTATAAAATTGACAAGGTAGTCATTAATGAGCTCAAATTATTCAGTAAATGTTAATGCCTAGAACAAAATAATGGCATTTGTTTCTTAGGAATTACTGCCTAATCTACTGGATAATATTTGAAAAGGTGAACTATGCCCTGCTGTCTTCCATGCATGCACCTTCACACATGCACACATACACAAACACACATGGCTTGAAATTGCTAGAAAAATATGAGCTTAATTATATGTCTTAAATTTTTAAATATGTATTAAATTATTTAGAATGATCACTGTGAGAAGACACATATGTTGAAATCTCAAACCAACAAACTCCACCAGCAAAATTTTTAATGAGGACATAAACTGTTAATTTTTGGGAAAGAATAAAAAATAAAATAGGAATAAGAAAAAAATTGAAGATTGCCATATATTTGAATGAATGTACTAAGAGCACTAATAAACATTAAAGGCTCTCTGTTTAGTGGCCAAGAGATACTGGTTTTATAGAAAGGACAAAAAAATACAGAATGGTCACATATATGCCAATATATATGGTTAAAATATAAAAACTATTTGCTAGTTTTCAAATTTTTCAAGTAAGTTATACATTAGAAAAATGATAATTTTATAACAGAAGGGACACGATTATCTTCAGGAAAAACCTGAAGATATAATTTAAAATGTTTTAGAGCAGAAGTGGTGAGAGAACAGTGGTTACATACTCTTCTTTCAAAATGAAAAAAGTTAAGAATACATTGAGAGTTGATGGAGCAAAAATAGAGGATGAAAATGTATCCTATAAATGTTATCTCAATAAAAATAACAATGTAAGAATTAATATTACACCGAAAGTAAGGAATTTAAAAGTGAGCCAATTCCCATTTAGCTAGGAGGTCACAGAGTATATTTGAGGTGGAGAACAATATGCAGGTTCCACAAAAAAATACATAAAAATAGAACTACTATAGATCCAGCAATCCCCCTGTTGGGTATGCATTTTAAAAAACAAACAAACAACAACAAAACAGTGTATCAGCCGGGCGCGGTGGCTCACACCTGTAATCCCAGCACTTTCGAAAGCCAAGATGGGTGTATCATCTGAGGTCGAAAATATGAGACCAGCCTGGCTAACATGGTGAAATCCTGTCTCTAATAAAAATACAAAAAATTAGCCGGGCATGGTTGTGGGTGCCTGTAATCTCAGCTACTTGGGAGGCTGAGGCAGAAGAATCGCTTGAACCTGGGAGGCAGAGGTTGCAGGGAGCCGAGATCGTGCCACTGCACTCCAGCCTGGGTAACAAGAGTGAAACTTTGTCTTAAAAAAAAAAAGAGAGAGAGAGAGAGACGTATCTGCACTCCCATACTCCCATGCTTATTGCAGCACTATTCACAGTAGCCAAGATACAGAATCAACCTGAGTGTCTATCAAGAAATTAATGGATAAAGAAAATGTGGCGTACATAGACACATTTTATACAATGGAATATTATTCCACCACAAAAAAGAATGAAATTCTGTCCATTTGGCACAACCTGAATGAAACTGGAAGGTATGACATTAGGTGAAATAAACCAGACACAGAGACAGAAATATTGCAGATTCTCCCTCATATGTGAGAACTAAAACCACAGCAAAAAAAAGAAACTCTTGGAGGTAGGTAGTGTAGATAGTGGAATAATGGCTGACAGAGGCTGGGAAGGGAAGTAGGGAGTTGGGTGATAAACTGGAGATAGTTAATAGGTACAAAAATACAGTTGGAGGAGATGAACAAGATCTAGTATTTAGTAATGTAATAGAGTGAGTATAGTTAACAATAATTTATTGTGTATTTTTAAATAACTAGAAGAGTTGAATTGAAATACTTCTAACATAAAAAAAAATGATAAAGCCTTAAGGTGATGGATACCCCAGTTTGCCTGATCTGATCGTTACACATTGTAGGTCCTTAAAACGTTACATGTCCCTCAAAAATATATAAAATTATTGTGTTATCATAGTTAAAAAATAAAAAAATAAAAAATAAAGTGCTGAACAACAGAAACAAAAAGAATACATGAAACCACTAGAAGAAACAGAAAAGAAACTATTATAATAGTTGCCCCCTAAGTGTAGGCCTAATGGTTAGAGGATGGGGCCAACCACAGATACTTTTCATCACAAGCTATTTTGAACTTCTCAATTCCTTCATCCATGGGCATGCATAATTGTCTTTACATTTTAAATGAAACCGAAAATCATTGCAAAACAAAAATAACACGGTACTCATATAATTATTCATAATGACTGAAATATTGAGAAAAATTAACAAAAAAGAAATAAAACTAAAAATAATTAGCAGGGGAGATGGCATTAAAGACAAAGTAATGGATAATAATTATAAACTTGGGCTTTGGACTCAATCTTTCCTAGCTTCAAGTAATTATTTTCCATTAGCTATTGGGAAATAAAAACGAAACCCTAAGCATGCAACGGAACAGACCCTCTCTTTGCCAAGGAAACCCCAGAGAAACCTTCAAAACTGAGTTGTTGGCCATGACAGGACGGGGGATGTCCGACACAGCTCGTTTTAGCTCCTCTCTCGCTACCCACTATTGACTTTCTTCCCTAAGGGCTAAAAGGAAACCAGCGTTTTGGAGAGACTGGCTCCACTTCTGATATCAACCAAACACCTGATGGTACCTACCCCTTTCTTTTGAGGTTACAATAAAACAACCAACCAGTCTTCCTTCCTTGTAAGATAGTACTGACCATGAAGGATGCATGGCGGGAGGGTTCGGGTCCTCTTCTTCACCCTTTGATAACATTGGGCCGAAGACTCCACCCTTGGAGTCTCCAAATGGCTAGCACTGCCATTTGTTTCGGACCCGTGGAGGGAGGCAAAAAACTCAACTGCGCATGCACGTTCCTCCTTTCATAAAATATTCATGACTCCTCCTATAGCTTATTGAGTATGTATATTTGGTCACCCCACTCAGCATACATTCTTGTCTTATTCTTTTCACGTTTGAAGTGCCTGTGTTCAGATTCTGGCTGGCCCTGTGCTTCCCAGCCTGTTTGCCACCCTGCAGGCTGCAAACCCTTGATGGGAAATAAAGCTTTCCTTTCCAAGTGTATGAACCTCATCATTCTTTAGTTGACACTGTATAACCTTGGGCAAGTTACTTAACCCATGTAGACTAGGTAAAAATCATCATAATAATATTCCATTCTCAAGAAGCTGTTCCTGGCGTGATGGGATAATACCGACACAGGCCCTTAGCCTGCCAATGTTAATGTCATAAACAGTACTAAAGAAACTATGAAATAGCAAGTCAAATATAGACTTCATAAGACTTATAACCAGTAATTAAAAAAATTACAACAGAAAAACATCTCTGGTTTCATTAAAAAAGCAAAAGCAGAAATCCCAAGAATGCATCTTTATTAATGAGAGAGAAATGTCCTCAGTTACAGATGCAATTTTAAAATTTGGACACAACAAGAACGAAGTATTGTTCTTTCAATTAGAAAGATAGATGAAATAACACATTTGAAATTTATATTGCAAAATTTAACTGAAAAAGAGATAGAAACTTGATATAATCATAGCCATAGGAAAAACCATGATCTTTAAGACTTGGCTGCAAAAAAGACAAAAGGACAGATACTTTGCCAGTCAGTTTTACCAAATTTCCAGAGAAAAGTTTATCCCTATGCTATATGGAGAATGTTTTGAAAAGGAGTCCAATTTATTTTTATAAAAGACTCAAAAATATTTTGTATCTTCATTCACAAGGAAGAATAACAGTTCTCATATCTTTTCCTTTCTTTCTTCTCTTCTTTTTCTAATTTTTCACCTCTCCCGTCTTCATGTCCTCCTCCTTCTATTGATTCTTTTCATTTAAATATGTTTAGCAGATTTTTAGAGGATTAATAAAACTTAAAAAAAATTAACAATTTTTTTTTTAACTTGGTGAATCTTTCCATTTCTTATTTGGTGAGTAAGAATTCTACTTTGAACTTCTTATTTGTATTTATATTTATATATATTTATATTCTACTCTGAACTTCTACTTTGATAGCATGCATACTTTTTTTACCTTGATGTTTAATAAAAGTTTTGTTTTTCATTTTTCTTTAGATACACAGAGTTTTAAGTTCAGTTCTCAAGAGAGCTGTAATCAAACACAACCTGATGTTTTACTTACTTTTTCTTTCCTCTTTTCCTGATCAAATGTTTAATTTCTATATGGTAATTATTTTTATGGTTACTATGTTCCATGTTATGTCTTCCCTAAGAATGTGAATAACATGTGATATATTTCCTATTACTTTACTTTTTTATATTTAAAATTTTATTATCTGAAACGTTTTACGTATAACGTGAGTTAAGAAACTTTTTTCAAATGGATAGTCACTGTCCTAATGATAATTTCTTTTTTTCTTTTCTTTCTTTTTTTTGAGTCAGTGTCTCGCTCTGTTGCCTATGCTGGAGTGCAGCAGCATGATCGATCTCAGCTCACTGCAGCCTCAACCTTCCAGGCTCAAGGGATGCTTCTCCTCAGCTTCTTGAGTACCTGGGACTTACAGGTATGCACCACTAAGTCCAGCTAAGTTTTATTTATTTTATATTTATTTATTTATTTATTTATTTATTTATTTATTTTTGAGACAGAGTCTCACTCTGTCGCCCAGGTTGGAGTGCAGTGGCCGGATCTCAGTTCAGTGCAAGCTCCGCCTCCTGGGTTTACGCCATTCTCCTGCCTCAGCTTCCTGAGTAGCTGGGACTACAGGCGCCCGCCACTTTGCCCGGTTAGTTTTTTTGTGTTTTTTTTAGTAGAGACGGGGTTTCACCGTGTTAGCCAGGATGGTCTCGATCTCCTGACCTCGTGATCCACCCGTCTCGGCCTCCCAAAGTACTGGGATTACAGGCTTGAGCCACCGCGCCCGGCCCTAAGTTTTATTTTTTATAGAAATGAATTATTGCCATATTTTCCAGGCTGGTCTCGAACTCCTGGGCTCAAGTGATTCTCCCACATAAGCCTCCCAAAGTACTAGGATTACAGGCATGAACCAAGGTGCCTGGTCCCTGATGGCAATTTCCTAAGCAAATAATCCCTTTACAATGGATTTTAAATAAGATCCTCATGGCACTACTGATTCCCATACATGCCTACATTAGGACCTTAACTCTCTTACCTGGTTTCTGTTAGTGTAGTAATGTGTATTATCACAGCTTTATCTTCTGCTAAGCTTTCCCTTATTACTTTTCTTTTACAGCATTTAATTAATTTTACAGGTTTTATTTCACATAAGTTTTAAAAAAGTAGTCAAAGTATTTGAAAGCTCCAGCGAAATTTTGATTAAAATATTTTAGAATTACATTATTTCGGGAAAACTTTTAAATTTATAACATACAATCATGTAGCCAAAGAACATGACATATCTCTGCCTTAAGGTCTTCTTTGATATTAGAGTCATGGTATTTATAGAGTTATAGGTATTGATTGTATTCTGAATGATAGATGCAACAGAGGCATCTTTGGAGAAATAGCAAGGAGAAAAAGCAAGTGAATCATTATTCGGACATATTCGTACCATACATATAATAGAAAGCACCCTAGACTGTTACATGTCATGCCATGAAATATCCTTTTTCAAAATTCTTTCTGGATGAATACGGCAGACTAAGGGACCAGTTATTCTGTTGGTAGATGATGCCTTAAGTGTTTTATACCTTCAGTGGGAAAAGTAATAGAGATGCTTAAAACTTGGGTCTATACTAGAGTAACAGGTACATCCTTACATCTACTGTACCTTAAATCATTTATAGTTTAATAAGCTACGAAAAGTTTAGTAATAGATATTCTAGAAACATACTTAGCTGTGCTTCCGCTATCATCAAATGATATTTATGCAATAGTCAATGATGATGCCTTCAAGTTATCCCCATAAATTATATTTATATTTTGATATCATCTTAATTGGTAGGAGGTAATTCATATATCTGTGCACCACGATATAAAAATAAAATGTGGTTGTCCCTACTGAACAGAAGCAAGTTTTTAAAATGTATTTTATAGAATTAATGCATTATGGACAGAAAGGAAGAAATGGATTGGCTAGGTCAATTATTGTAAAACTGAAGTAGTAAGTTTTAAATCTCTTGACAAAGAAACTTTGCTGGGTGCTGGTTGGGCAAGGATAGAAATAATTCAGCTGGCACATTCTGCATCTGCAAATCAACGAAAACACATTCACAGCACTCCACACTGTTGCCTGTCGTCCTGTTATATGTCTGTATCATCTCTTTCTTGAACTACAATAATCTAGCTGGATCCTTTGCTTCCACTTGTCCCTTTATAATTCTTCAGACAGTGACCTTTTTAAAACAAATCAGACCATGTTATTTTTTTTTTGTTTAAAGTTTTCTATGTCCTTTCAATAAAAACCAACCTCTGATCATGGCCCCAGTTTTCTGCACAAATGTTGTTCTAGTCCACTTGATACTAGTCTTTCTTAACTTCTTTCATCATTCTTGACTTAAGGATCTTTTTGTGTGTGTGTGTGTTTTATTCCAACCTGTCTTTTTCCTCTAGATCTATGTTAAACTGATTTCTTCTAATTGTTTAGATTCCTGCTTAAAATATCACCTTCTCAGAGAAATGTTTCTTGTCAGCTAAGTTGTTTCCCCCTTTTTGCTATCATTTGGAAGTAGAACACAATATTTTAGTTTCTTGGTAGCATTTCCCAAGTCATAATTTTTTATTTATTAATATTTTTATTCTCACTAGAAATATTCACCATGAGACTAGAGACCTTGCCTGTATTTTCACCTTCTTACTCCCTCAGTCTATAGGGTGAAATCTAGTATGTCCTACAATCTTTGCTTATTAAATATTTGAAAGAACAAATGCAAAAATCCTCTGTCTTCAGAGGTGCTCAGTTTTTCTAAATAATCTAAAAGGTGTTAAAAATCAACAAATTTATTCAATTAACTACTATGTTTTGAACACTAATGGAATAATCACATTCTTAATCGTTCTTTGAACTTTCTACTAATGCATATTAAAGTTTTATAAGTCAATGTGTATTTTGGTAGCTTATATTACTATTTAGCATATTACCAATATTTTCTAATTTATTTATGTCTTTTGTTGCTTACAGGGCCAATTTTCTATACATCAGGATTATATTCAAAATCTCTTCACCTAATTGGTCTTCTCTACTAAACTAAACATCACTATTTTTCAAACAGTTCTCTCCTATTGACCACCCATCATATCTAGAATTACTACAAAACAATCCTAATAAATTGATCTTCCTTCTTTAATAGCAATAATCCCGATTACTGGATTGAAAAACTTAAATTATATGTTACAATGCCTTATTATCTCACTCTTTATATGTTTTCTCCCCCAGCTACGTGAAAAGCTATTACACAGCAATTATTTTGACTTATACTTGTTTTGCTTTTTTTTTTTTTTTTGAGATGGAGTCCTGCTGTGTCGCCCAGGCTAGAGTGTAGTGGTGTGATCTCAACTCACTGTTGTTTTGCATTTTTTATGTGACCAGCACAAGGCTTACAACTCTAGCCACTTAATTCATTTTGCTCCAAAGTTATTACCAGGTAAACTGGCTAAATGATCACTCATCATTTTTGTCCTTATAAGGGACAAACAGCTATAATATAAAGGTACGATATTTCCCATATGTCCTTGAAGTGAGGGGGGCCATGTGACTCAACTTGGCCTACTGGAGCAATATGAAGAGATAGTGGAAATAATATGCTCTGCTTCAAGGCAAGGCTCACACAAACATATCCATGATTTTCAAACTCTTTTCCTTCCTAGCAAGCTTGATGTTAATGATAATGATAAATTTTTGGAAGCCATACATTAAAGATGAAGAAAAATATAGAAATAGCTCAAGGTACCTCCCCAACATTAAAACAAACAAACAAAAAGACCCTCAGAGAAAACCCACCAGTTAATGAGGAACTAGAATTTGGAACTCACTGTGAAAAAATAGAAACAAAAGCAAACAAACAAAACTTTTATAATGTTTGAGCTATTATATGTATTTTTTTGTTGTTGCAACAGGTAACATTATCATAACTAATATACTACATTCCTAACCAGGTTAACCTGTAGCTGCCTGTACTTATAAAATTATTTCTATTTCACCACTGAATGCTTGAAGCCATTTGGCCAAAAGGTGACACTTCCAAGCCTGAATAGGTAAATTTTACCTGACTATTGCATTTCTCCATTCACCAAAATTAATTAACATTTAGTATGTGTACAACCCATACCTAAAATGATTTGCATTTAATAAGTAGACATCATTTTAATGTATGAATTCCTTTATAAATAGTATAAAACATGTGCTCATAAAGCAAACTTAAGAAAATTAATAATTTTTGTTCTATAAAAAAAGTTGAACCATATTTTCCAAAATGAATGACTCCTAAAATTCCTAAAAGCAGGGATATATCTTTTTCTCACATCTTTGATACATTGTCTTTTTTATGTTTTAAACATTGTAAACAAAAAGAATGATCAGGAAAATTTATTTGGCAGTCTTAGTAACTGACATAATGTAATGTGGATTAAAAACAGTGTATGAAGTCACCAATGAATTTATGATTTATCTGTGTGGATATACACAGGATCCTTATGGTCCTTCGTGTTTTAAGTGCTATGCATTAATCTCAAAGAGGGAAACTCATTTATTTTTTGGTGTAATGGAATAATTACCTAAATTTCCTCAGCAACTGCTGAAATTTTGATTAAAATGGACCTTTTCCACATATTTTAATATAGAAAACATAGGTATTATTTAAATAGAAAGGACTAGACTCCTGTTACAGATTCTTGCTAAAAACAATCTTTAACTTCTTTTCTACCCTTCTGCCTGCCTCCTGATACCAAATTTATATGACGAAAGTCAACTAAATAGTTCTAGTATTCAACATCTGCTTTTTTCCATTTGTTTCTTACTATGCATACTTTGCCCACAAGTGTTTCAGACAAACTGTACTCTATTCTTTTCTTGTTTCTGGTCATTTGTTCACAGAGTCCACTTTACCTAGTATACCCTCTATAATTTCTCCTATTTAAAATCTACCAACCCCTTTAAATACAACTAAAATGTAAAAATGCATGAAAAGGTTTTTTCCTCTATATCTAAAGATGTCTTATTCTACCCTGAGCTCCCAATGTCCTTTGGATTTCTATTACAGTCTTTAATTCATATTGCCTCATGTGATACACATTTGTGTACATGCATTTCTTAGAATGGCAATCATGAAGGGCTCACCATTTATGTTCTGTAGCATGTGACATATATTCTATTAATAATTGTTGTATTAGTTTTTTTCCCTTTAATTTGTTCCTTAACCAAAGATTAATGTTTTTTTTTTTCTTCTGCACGTCTTCCTAGCGGGTTATAATTTCCAAACTGGACATGGTGATGGACAATTGTTGACCCAGCTACTCAAAAGGCTGAGACAGGAAGATCACTTGAACCCAGGAGTTCAAGCCTGCTGTGAGCTATGACTGCTGCACTGCATTCCAGCATGGGTGACAGAGCTAGACCCCATCTTTTAAAAAGAGAGTTATAATTTTCAAGTAAATCTACCTTTATGATTTCACTTACCTCAAACTAAAAGAGTATGTATTGAAGTTTCTTAGAGATGAAACACTTCTCATGCTATTTCTTACGATCTCATTCCGGTATGTTTTAGTAATACATGCAATATATCTTTTTCAAAAGACAATATTCGTATAATCTCAAAATCCTATGATTTTAGTAGTCTGGTAATACTATAAAAAATTTATGCCATTCCTACTCAATTTTACAGTAGGAAAAATAAAAATCGGTCTCATTTTATATAACAAGTATTCCATTAGTTTTGGAAGACATAGACAACTAATGAAAGATACTTTAATATTATATAGTTTGTTATAAAGAAGTAAGTATTTGTTTCATTTTAAAAGCAACCCATACTTAGGGAAGTTGGAGATGAGAAGCTCCTACTATAGAAGGTGGAATTGTATTAATTTTTTGTTGCTGAAGAATCAAATATATACAGAAAAACTAACAAATCAGTAGTTACATTTTGGTAAAATTTCAGAAAGTGAAGATGCCTTTTGGATCACTGCTCAGGTCCAAAGATTTTTACTGACATCCAACTCCAGTGACAGATTACTACCTACTCCCTCCCTTAATAGTAACCATGCTCCTGAACTATCACCAAAGACTAGTTTTTTTAAGAAGTAACTTTATATAAATGAGATGAAATAATACAGATTATTCATCTCTGGTTTGTTTAGCATTACGTTTGTGCAATTTGCCTATATTTGCATAGAGCGGTAAATAGTTCATTGTGATTGCCACATTAACAGTTAATGAATGTTTAACTTGTTTTCAGTTTGAAGCTGTTATGAATATAGTGCAATAAACATGTTTTATGTGTGTTTTGTAAATATAAGCAAGCATTTTTATTGGGTGCAACTTTGAGGGCTTAAGCTTTAGCTCTTCTTTTGTGCATACTTTGATATTCAATTGTATTTTTAATTCACATGTGATCTCTAATGAGTGAGACTGCATACCTTTTCATGCGTTCAGGTAAAGACCTTAGACAGTCCAAGGTTGACCATACTAATCACTGAGATCGTTTCTTCTACCTGAAGAATTTGCCTTAGTATTTTGTTTATTGTGGGGATTCTGCTGACTTCTTATTTCAGTTATTACTTGCCAAATATAACTGTCTTTGCTCTTTATTATTTTCATTAGACATGTAACTCTAGGGCATCAGCGTTTTTTTCATCTAAGCACTTCGAAGATAATTTTCAATGGTCACGTGGCTTTTTTCTTTTTTTCTCTTCTTAAAAATTGTTTAGATTTAAAAATTGTTTTCTGTCTTTAGTTTTGTTTTTTTTTTGATAACGTAGTGGTCAATTTAACTTTAACCTACCATTTTTAATTTTAGGTATTATAATATGCATTTTCGCTCTGAAAACTTTTAATCTGTTTTCTCCGTCTTTCATTTTCAGCGATAATGTTATGCTATGTATGTTATGTTCATTTGAGGCTTTTTTCATGGTTATTTGCTTTGAATTGTGATTGCTTAAGAAAACTGTGACTTAACATTTTTCAACAGTTTTGAGAATCTTTGCCATTTTCTCCTTATATTGCTTTGGCTCCATTTCTTATTTTTTCTTTTTGCAATTTCAATTACTTATATGTTAAACCCTTCACTATTTTCCGTGTATCTTGTATACTTTTTCTTCCATTTCTATCCTTTATCTGGAGATTTTCACTCACTCTATTGCCAACTTTATAACTCTTTTTAATTCTGTCAAATATGTTGAAACCAGATCACTTGTTTTATTTTTCAATGGAGAATTTCCATTATGTTCTCTTTAAAGTTTTCATTTCTCCTTCAAAACTCACCATATTCATATTACTTTCTTGCACATACATAGAGTTATTTAAAGGTCTATAAAAATAATTTCAATATAGATATGTTTATATTGCCAAAATTTTTGCATTGTTTTTGATCAATTCTTCTTTTATTTAATTAATTTTTAAAACTGAATGGCCCATATTTTGTACGAAAAACTATCAATATAGATTTATTCCCTAAATAGTAATATTTTATTCCACAACAAGTTGTTTTGTTGGAGTCTACCATTTAGTTGGAGGGTATATCACCAGATTTTAATCTTGCCTTTACTTCTTGTATTTATTGATCTATACCGAGTTCAACTTGCCCCTAGGGTTCATACCTTCATGCACAATTGAAAGTATATGTTAATTACCAGAGACCATCATCCTTGGTAGATCCTTAGCTTCAGTTTTTATTTGTCAAGCACTCTAAATTTTTCAATGTATCTATTCAGCTTCACATCCTTTCCTCCATAGCTTTGGGACTGACAAATACTCTTATGTGGAGAGCCTAGAAGAACATTGGTCTGACATCCATGGGCTTCTCTTCTCTCTGGGAACGTGTTCCCTTCCCCTTCAAGACCATGTAGCTTTCATAACTCTCCAATGCATTGAAACAGATTTTACAGATGTATGTGTTTTTTTTTTCTTTTTGTATAGATTTTATAGCTCCCACGTGGGAATGTGGTTTTTGAAACATAACATCTACATCATCACTTTGTACAATTTTCTATACACATTAAACATCTGTAAATACAATAAAAGATAGCACCAGTTTTAGAAATAGAAATAACAAATGAAAAGAGCAGTCATATATTATAATAGATTGATTCTGATTAGGATGTGTTTTATTTATACTGTCCATTAACAATTTTGAATAAGATATGCAAAACAATTACCGAAATTATATACAGCATTAGGAAGGACTTTACTTAATATATCTATCTGTTTCTTGGCCACTGATCTTAGCATAATAACTTATTATTGATTTTTATTACTACTCCCATAAATTGTATTTCATTAATGTGTTAAGTATCGATTTTGCATAAATAGTTTTTAAGGTAAAGCATTCAGTAAGCAATCTGCTGATACAAAAGAATATTAAATTTTTTACACTCTACTTAATGTTATTTATGTACTATTTTTGTACATATTGTAGTCTTTAACCTTAATTATATTCTTCGGGCATTAATATCTCATATGATAATAATGAAAAACAATTTCTGTCTCTGATTAATTCATCTACTTTGTCATAAAAGTTACTAGATGATTATACAATTGTTTTGACACTTCTTGAATTAGTCCCAAAGGATATATTCTTTTTCACCTCAAAAATGCCCAAAGTATAAAAAGGAGATTTTTTTAAAAAAATTCAGATTGCTGCTCTTCTTGGTACATCATCTAAATCGTTACAGATTTAACAAATTGTTCTGAGAACAAAATCTATTGAACACCACATAATACATTTCTGACTATAAATTGTTGATGTAGAGAAAAAAGATGCTTAGCAGACCTTAGTTTAGTATAGCCTTTGTGCCAGGAATTGTACTAAGGTTTTGAAATTGCACTGGTGAAAATACATGATTCTTCTAAGCAAAGAACTCGCTGTCTGGCAGATGTAAATACATGTAAACCAATATGTAACACTGTCTTGTGGAGGTTAAAGCTGCTCCATCTTGGATGTTAATCAAGCCATGTTGACTTTTTATTAACCCCAGTTCTGGGGAGCCCTCCAAGATCTCCAGTTTATCCATTGTTCCTTGTGTAAGAGCAGGTGTTTACAATAATTCCTGGCCTTAAGTCACACAACCTTGATGTTATTGTACTTTAGCTGTCATACACATCCCTTCTGAATCATGTATATATTTACATATGGCATATAAACCCTAGGTTTTGGGGGGGATAATGGCATGGAGATCCTCCATCTTGTCTCACCTGCTGCCAGACACAGATGTAACTTCTGTTCATAAGTCCTTGTTAAATGTTTTTTTTTTTTTTTCTCCTGAGACACTGGCTATGTCAGCCTTTCTTCTTGCATTTTTCAGCTTCCTCAGACTTTGGGGTAAGATCTGCCCATTGATGAACAATAATTAAGAAAGTATTATATGTTATATGGCACCTGTACATTGAATGGTGAATTCTAAGTATTTTGAGTTCGCTAATAAGAGAAAACTCTTGGCAATTGTAAAAGAAATTATGCTGGAAGGGTAAGTCTGCTAAGGTCAGATGACAAAGAGTCTTAAATGGCACAAAAACCAAAATTTTCTTCTACATTTATAACCTTTTCCCTAATAAATGGCTTTAAATATCATTTATATGTTTATATCAACCAATATAGACTTGAAACCTTGATTTTTATTGATCTTTAATAAGATATATGTCAAGGGAGAGAGTTGATACTATTTCATGAGACATTGGTTATGATAAGATATTGGAAGAGTCCATGAGAACCTGACATTTCTGCTAATATATATGAGTGGATTTGGGAATCTGTTCATAATAATGGTATTAATACTATTAATATTAACATTAACTATCATTTATTGAATCTGAATTTTGATTTACTCAAAACGTGGTCACAGATTTAAACAATACCATAAGATAGGCATTATCTTCCCGGTAGTATAGACAAAAATTTGGTAGCACAGAGAAATCCATAGTAAGTGAAATTTAAGACTCTGAATAACAGGATTGTTACTGGAAAAGTGGTCTCAGTCCAGACTTCAAGAGGGGGTTCTTGGATCTCATGCAGGAAGGAATTCAAGGTGAATCACAGAGAGCAGTGAGAAGAGATATTTTATTGAAAGCTACTCTGTCACAGAGTATGGCATCCTCAGAAAGCAAGTGGAGGAACACATTGTCTTTTATTGTTGTTTGTTTGTTTTTCTGATGTTGGGTCTTGTCTATGTAAAGACTAAACTAACTATACGAGGATGAATAGACAGCATGACAAAATGTATTATTCTATTGATTTAAAGAAAACTATCCTTGACATTTTAGTGTGTAAGTACATCAAACATAACTGTCATTATTTTGAAAGCATATATTGTTATGGGTATTGGGACATCTGGACTTTCTTTTGTTGTAGGTGTCTGTCCTTGTACGTATCTTTGGACTGTTTCCTCAACTATAAAAATCTTATAAGCATGAGTTGTCACAAGAATGTGGCAAGGAATTTGCCTTGCTAGTTTTAAGATGAAGTTGATTTTAAAATGGTGTCACTCTGGTTTGCCTTGGCTTCTGCTTCCCTAACAGAGTCAGAATTCAAACTTTAGAAACGTCTTTCTGAAGTAGGAGCATGTATTGTAAAATGTGGAGAAAATATTATGAATTGACTTTCGAACATTTTGATTTTAAGAAGGATTTCATACGCCCATGTGAGGTAAAGAGGATGTTATCTGAAACTCTTTAAAATGATCCAACATAGACATTTGTCCTTAAATTTCACATGAAGGTCAGGTGGAATGTTGTGTGTTTGAGATTGCTGAGGTTAATAGCGTGCAAAGGATAATAAAGAAGGTAAGTATAGAACCTTGGAAAACAAACATTTTATAAGCAGTTATAGGAAAACAAGCAAATGAAGAAGAAAGAAAGAGTTTAAAATGTAGGAAGAAAATTAAAATCCGCTCTGACATGGAAATCACGAAAAGTGTTCCAAATAATTGGAGACAGCCAATAATGTTAGTGCCATAGAAAGGTTAAGGAAGATTTTTAATTTGGGCTATGAAATTCAATGTTATTTGATTCTTCTTCTACACCTGCAGCCAAAGAAAACGTCTTTCTCTTAGTGCTAAAAAACTTTCAGAATTTTCAGCCAACCTCATCTCACTTCGATTACAGCAAGAATAATCTATAATATTGTCATAATTAATAATGTCTCATCTGATTATTACCATTTGGAATTAAATTGGTGAAGTTACAAAATACTTCCAGATACAATTTTACTTTGTTAAGGACATTTCTAAGAACATTTAGTTATAGACTAACTGTACTCTTCTCAGCCAAAACTTACTAAAGGTACAACAACAGTGAAAATATTAATATAAACACTCATAGAAATGTATTTTGATGGAATCAGAGGTAACTTTTCAACTCTTACTTATCCCGAACCCATATTCATTCCCCTACCTTCTTAAAGATTCTCTGTGTCCACTTGGAAGCTATAGTCCTCCTTAATTACCAATGAATATTTGAAGTCACTCTAACACATATTTATTTTGACAATGTTACAATATAAATGGGACTAAGGAACTTCATCAGAAAACATTTGAACGTTTTTTCATAATGAGTTTCACACATCCACAAGTGTGTCTGATACACTGGAAAAGTTCTAATAGAATCAACTCTGTAGGAAGGAAAGCAGGGTTACTGAAATGTAAATTATTCAGAGAGAGGCAGGA
Source organism: Theropithecus gelada (assembly GCF_003255815.1). Taxonomy (NCBI): domain Eukaryota; kingdom Metazoa; phylum Chordata; class Mammalia; order Primates; family Cercopithecidae; genus Theropithecus; species Theropithecus gelada. Next base: position 44,573,281 of record NC_037670.1, on the reverse strand, counting down.
AACTGATTGAGTCATCCATAGTCAGAAACCAAGGGGCAATAATTCGAAGAGCAATGTGAGTCCATGTGAAAATTGTTTTGTTACTATGTCACAACCATAGCAAAACACACAGACTGCGAAGATCTGGGAAAACTTATACTTCCATTTAGAGTAGAAAAAAATTTTCCATGTGTTTTCTAATGCTTTCAAGCCATATAAATATACCTAGTCTTTTTGTTTCCTAGAAATAATAGATCATTTTTATAGGAGGATAGTTTCTATACAGCACTGAAGTCTGTTGATTAAAGCAATCATACATTGTTATTACTAAAACCTACACCAATTTATCTGAAAATATTGTGGTTTAATTTTATTCTTTTGAATGCAGTACATGAGCTTCTTCAGGTATCGATTTCAATAGCAGGTAGACTATACATTGTAAATAAAAACGAAATATCTGATTCACACCCTAATGTAGGTACCTAGTTAGGGTACCTTAGATAGGGTATCTAGAATTTTCCTCAGAAGTATTTCTAGAGCTCCTAAACCTCAGGAAAATTGGCTGAACCATTTCTCATCCCCAATCAAACACAAGTTCTAGAATGACCCGAACTTTTCTGAATTAAGTAGACTGTAATTTGTTTTTCTATGTTTGATTGTTGACTACTGACTTCTATTATCAGAGTGTTTGCTGGATTGGCCATTTACAATTTCTACTGCTCTTGTTCTTTTGGTCTTCACATTTCAGAATCTTCACATTTCTTTTTCAATTCTTTCATCCTCTGGCACTTTGGACTAAAGAAAAAAAAAGTAAAAGAAGAAAATAGCCAACTTTCATTGTCTACAAATTTGGACAGCCAAATTTTTACTGCCTGTGTACTGAAAAGAATCTTTCCTTTTACTTGTGGCACAATGAGAATTTCTGTATTACGCTAAAACATTGCATACTGCCAATAGCTCAATTATATATACTTTTATAGTTCATTACCCAAACCATCTTTCTCCCTGAGAAATCCTGAAATTTAGCTATGCCTCATTGATTCACAGTAGATATGCCACTCTGGATGTAGTTTTTTAAAAAGAAAAAAAGGTGTACAGAATTAAAAACAACTGCACTCATTTACATATATGCTACTCTGTGATCTTGTCTGTTACTTTATTGCACCGAAGTTTCTGGTAGCCCATTGAGTGCTGTCATATTTGTTTAAAGAGCTTTCTAAAACCAAGTTCAGTATCTGATCTCTGTGTGGAACAGTTGGCCTTCTTCTAAGCCTGCTGTATTCATATCTGCCGTTTGTTGAGCAGACAGAAGCTGTAAACCCACAGGAAAGTTTCCTGCATTTTATGATAATCTTATTTTTAACTATGTGCCCTTGTGCCTGAGAGAAGCATGGGGATGTATCAGAACATAGTGGTTATCCCTAGAGGATGCTATCACATTACCCCAATAATAAAGGTTTCTCTTGTATCTCGAATGCATGTAAGGACAAACATTATCATTCATGTTACTATGATTGTTGTAATAGGAATTTGACTCAACTGCAACCTGGAGGAGTGATTCACCTATTCTTCTTATTTTGTATTTTACACAGTTGTGTCTGTCATGGCTCCTTTTAAAGGACATGCATATATTTCAAAACATTTTATATCATATGTAATCCCTGATGTTTGACTTACCATCCACCAGTGGACACCTGGGGCATCCAATATCCACCTATAATTTTGCTGTAGGAATCATTAATCATCTTCTATCACATAGAAGATTCCAACTGGTTTAATGAAAAGTTTATCATTGATTATTACCCACAACTAGTCATGGAAGTTATCTTGGTTAATATCTCTGTAGCACAGATGAATATATCTCAGTGGAGGTATCAGGCATGTAGGAGGAAGCATGTACAATCTTTCTGCAAAACCTAGAAAATCATTCAATGATCACTACGTTGGTTTTAATTTAATGGAAACTATTTTAAGGAAAATAATTTTGCAAAAATCCCAGTTATCTTTGACATAGCTTTCTAACGATTAATTTTGTTTCTTAGTATACCCCCTAAAAAATACTGGAAAAAAACTGTCAAAATAATTTCAGGGTTCCCCCCCCCCACAAAATGAGCATAGCAGTAGTGTAGATTTCTGATAAATACATTTAAGTTATGTTAAAATTTTCAGTTCAATGAAGATTCATGTTATTAAAATTGGCTTAACATTTGCTAACAGAACCATAATAAACAAATGGAATTTTTCCTTATTTTCTTAACAGAAGCTAAACAATTTGACCAAAGGAGTCATTAAAAATGAATGGTGCCCAAATTTCTACTCATATTCTATGGATCTAAATAGTATATTATGTTCTTCATTATATCAAGTTGAAAATGTGTACTTTAAAAATATTAATAAATCAGTACATTTTAAACAATGAAATATTAATTTCTAAATATTGGGCAGATAATGCAATAGTTTTATGTCATATACTTTTCTTTCTTTTTATCTGAAACTCTTGAATATTTACATGTTGTTTAAACTGCTTCTTTTCTTATTAAAAGTTAAGGATTGTTTTGAATAATTATAAATAATTTCAGGTGGGAACGATTATGCTTTGCTTGTTTTATTTAAGTCTATTTAATTCCATTTAAAATGTATTAAATTAAAATCCATTAAAATTAGTTGTATTAAAATTTAAATGTACTAAAATGAAACCTATTCAATATAATATAGGAATATGAAACATCAATATGCAAAAACAAACAAACAAAAAACAAGCAATAAACCAGTTTCTCTTGAAATACATGAGTATACAATCTGGGGCTAGATAATCAAGAAAGCTCACTAATTAAGAAATTGAAATAGGATTTCTTGTAGAACTAACACTGCCATTTAACTCAACCAGGATCCCAATAAAAGATCCAAAAATTACTCTGTTTTAGGCTAATTATTTTTCTCAATATGAGATGGCACAGATCTCACTGGAAACAATTAGGCTTAAAAATGTTCATTTGTAAGTTCCTGTTTCTACTCACATATATTTGATATATTTGAATGTACAATTTTTGAAATTTTAGAAAAACTACTACATTTAGGAAAACACACATTTCTAATAGGAAACTGAAACAAAATATTAAACATCATCACAATGTATTTTAATATCATAAAAACTTAAAGCTTTAGTGAGGGAGTTTCTGTAGGGAGAAAATTAATCTGCCTTCCTTTTACCTTCCACTTTGTAAACTTCATTACAAGGCTTGTTAATCCAAGGAAAAACGTTCATTATTTTTAGCCTTTAAAGCTTAAAAGTACAATTGAGAATCATTCACTACAGGCACATAATTTTCCACTGACTGATTGCTGTCTGCTTTCAAAGAACAATCATTTGTAATCTTATGATATGATGGTGAGTAATCACCATCTTAAAGCGATTTCTTTCCTATTAACCTTTCTGTTAACTCCACAATTTATTTACAACAAAAATAAATCAGTCAACACTTTTGTAATTTTCATTAGCAGCGCAGCTTTCCTCTCTGATTCAAAAACAAATCCTTGGTTGATGTGTCCATTAAATTCTGACTTTTTTTTTCCCGGAGTCTCTTTGCAGTATTAAAAACAGCATGTGTGAGTTTTTTTAAAGAGAATTGGAGTCTGAGACAAATCAAAACTAGAGTTCTATTATCCCTAATATGCTCTTGAGAACCGTGATCAGATTCCTTAGCTGAGTCAGTTTCAGCACTCAAGTTTTATGTGTGTGTGGCTGCTCTGAAAACCACACAGATATTTTGTGAAACCTTTTCTACTTGAGAAAAAGACAGGAGTCATATGCAATGGCTCCAGAAATCAACAGGTCTTGAACCCATTTTGTTGTAGATACAAATTGAGTAAATACAGAATATTTTTTTTTCTTTTTTATCTTTTCTTTGTTGTTGTTGTTGTTGCTCCTTATCTTTGGCATAAGAAGTTGATACATTAATATTGTTTTAACACAAAGATATACAGGTTTATTGCCTGGAAATTATGTATGCAGCTTCAATTCATTTTATAAAACATCTGTGTATGTGTGATATACAAAGAATTACAGTTAGCCCTAATTCACCCAATGCAAACCACATAATATTATTTTTTCCTCTCACTGCATAACCTACCATTAATTTTATTAACTAGTTAAATCTTCAAATAACAGAAAGTCCTTGGCTAATGACAAAGGTCAACTCCTCTGTGAGCTGGGCATTTAAAAATATTTTTAAAAGGTCAAACTAATTTAAAACACTAGTCGATTCCCCTTCAGCTACTTTGATCCACAACTATTTGTACCATTGTTTGCTGAAGTGCAGCGTACACTCTCTAATAAAAAGATGGAAAGCAAAACAATGACAGTCATAGCCAGAGGTCAATACTGAAAAGATTTTTAAAAATTCTATTAATAAAGCTAACAATATATGATTTGAGTAAATGCTGACAGGCAGTACTTTGTCAGCTGCACTTGGAATACATACCACTTTTATATGACAATTTTCATTGCTGTGATAATTTGAATTTCCACCATAAAATAGCACTGCTGAGAGTCCAGCACTATATAGTGTCACATGTAGTATTATATCTCAAACAGGATGACACGGTTCCTGCCCTCTAAGTACATCAGGAGTGAATGAGGAGTATCTGAAGAAAACAAATACAACAATATCCTAACATTATGGCATGGGTAATGGCAAATTTTATCATTTCAATTAAAAATATTAAATCAACTAGAATGTATTAAATGAGTAAACTGTGGAAGAAAACTCATTGTTAAGTATTTTTCTTATAATAAACCCTATAAAAATACGGTTTATTATAGCACTCCAGATGCAGGTGAATTCATGTAAGTACAATCAAAACACACGTCTTTTTTAATGCCTTCACTACTTAAAAGTTTTGAATAATACGTGTATAAAACTAAAGTCAAATCCACATGAAATTTTAATTTTTAAAAATTCTCGATGGAGCTGGTCATGGCAGCATCTAGAAAGAAGAGCAAGAGTTTAAAAATTTTTTTTTAGAGCTACTTTAGTGACAGTTTATTTTTCTACCCAAACTTTTCTTTTAATCAAATTTATACTTCCAGTCCTTACCTTCTTTACAGATCACTGTGGAATAATCACATAATTTGAAGTAGAAGGGAAAAAAATGTCCTCTTAAAATTGCTTCTTCTGGTTTCCACCCCCAGTCAACCCAGGTTACATTTGCAGTCCTTAAAAATGTGATGAATAGGAAATAGAGTCATTTAAACTTATATATCACCTAGGAAATGTATAGAAAGGAATCTAAAAGCTAAGGGACTTTTTAGTGATAATACACTCAGGATTTCATCAGACTTTTACAACAGTTAATAGGGTGAGAGATGGCATAGCTTCACAATGCAAGAGATAATGCTCCATTCCCATAAGCAGTTATATAATACCAATCACAGCAGCACTTAGTCTTTAACAAAAGATCAAATGAATTCTTTCTGGGAGTTACTTAATCCATAGATCAGGACAATAAAGAGACTGAGTATTACTGCACATTATTCAGAGGAAAGGACAGAGGGCAGTGGGTGTTGGGCAAAGGGTAGGTGTATGTGAGAAAGTCTTGCTACTAGGCTACTTTGACACAGTATTTGTACTTACAGGCTTCAGCATGGTCTCAATTCCTGCTCAAGAAATCTCTAAGATTTAAAGATTTCTGAGATCAAAGAAACTTTGACGGATTTATTCCACCTGCCACAGTTCACATTTATAGTTAGAGGGTATAATTCCCTGCATTTGCAAAAGTAACTAGGGCTATTTGCAAATAAGTATCTGAGCCTGCTATAGTTATATGAACTATTGCATTTTGATACATTCATACAATTAAGTTAAACCCTTTAACCGATAAGAGGATGGCCACTGAATCCGTATCCTTACCTCAGCATATTGAGCTAATTGGACTTAATATCTTAGGAGTTCTCGCCTGAAGTTTACAAACATTGAACAAACTAGAATGATTTTTAAAAAAATTTAAACATTAACTATTAGTCCCCTTTGTAATAGTGAGAGTTCTCCAAAGAAATGGAACCAACAGTTAATCTCTCAGGATTATTCTAAGAAATTGGCCCATGCAATCATAGAGGCTGACAAGCACCACGATCTACAATCAATCTGAAAGCCCCAGAGCTGATAGCATACTTCCAGCCCATGTCCAAGGCTTGAGAGCCAGGAGAATGAAAGTGTAGTTCAGTCTGAGACCATGTAGGGTTGAGACCCAGGAAGAGCCCATGTTTCAGTCTGAGTCTGAATGCGAGAGAAAACCAGTGTCCCGGCTTGAAGGCACTCAAGCAGGAGAAATTCCCTTTACTCCCAGGAGGGTCAGCTTTTTTGCTCTATTCAGACATTCACCTGATTGAATAAGGCCCACTCACCTTGGAAAAGGCAATCTGTTTTATTTGGCCTGCCAATTCACACGTTAATCTCACACAACAACACCCTCACTGCCACACCTAGAATAATACTTGAACAAATATTTGGCCACTCTGGGTCCCAGTCATGCTGACCGATAAAATCATCACCACATTCTGCAAATCCAGTTCCCTATAATTTAAATATTTTACTCACTCAAACTGTAGTTGTTTTTGAGATGAGAGTTAATAAAGGTCATGAAATGGCATTTATTCAGATACCTGTATTTTAAATAGTTGACCGCCAAAAGAATCATTTCTAATTTTTTTTTTCCCTAGAGATCCACCAATAGTTCTCCATAGTTTTTAATAGAGGACTTAAAGATGATTCACTCAATTGTCTTCCCAAATGAACAATGACAGACTTAGTATCATCATCTAAATTATACCCCCACATATATATTTTAGTGAGATATTTGTGGAACATCTTACAACAGATGCAGGTTATCAACTAAATTTCTCTTTTGATGTGGTTGTGTCTAGTCTTCTAAACAGTATTTTATACAATAATTAAGAGTAAAATGCCCAATCCAACAAATTTCTTTTGTCCACATGTCTGGAAAGGAATGTGCTTTATTGGTGGGTGGGTGACAGTAATTGGAACATGGAGAATGAATGTTTCTAGATGAACAGTGAACTACAGAGAGTGGAAAATATTATCATGCTACTCCTAATCACCAGCAAATCATTGATATTAATTTGTCAGTCTGGATTGCGATAAACCAATATTTAGTGTTTTATGGTAGAGTTATAAATATTATCTTCTTAATTAAAAAAATATAAAACAACACTATTGCCTGGAGGAGGTATTAAAGAATTGTTATATTAATTGTATGAAACCATAAGGTCTCTCTTATTTAAGAGAAGCCATTATACACTCAATGTTAAAATGCAGAAAGGTGCAGAATAAGCAAATACATAAATTTTTAATAGGATTTGTGAATTATTCAGTTTATTTCTGTCTTAGTTACTTCGGACTACTATGACACATTACCATAGACTGGGTGGCTTAAACTAAAATTTCTCTCATTTCTAGTGTCTGGGAGGTCTGAGATCAAGATGCTGGAAGACCCAGTGTCTGATGAGGGCTTTCTTCTTGGTTTGCAGTAAACTGAATTTTTGTTGTATTATCATATGGCACAAGGAGAGCTAACTAGCTCTCTAGCCTCTTATAAAAAGTACTAATCCCATTTATGAGGGCTCCACTCTCATGACTTAATCACCTCCTAAGGGCCCCACCTTCAAATACCTTCACATTGGGATTAGTTTTAACATATGAATTTCAAGGAAACAGATTCTGTCTATTGCAGTCCCTTATTTTAGCTATCCGCAAGTTTGGCCAAGCTAGTATTTTTCTCTGAAATTTAATTTTAGCAGCTGCATTATGATATCACCGACTTTCATCATGCTGCACATATTAAGATGTACAAGTTGATAAGTTATGACCTATGTATACAAGTGCGAAGCCATCACCATAACCAAGATAACCAGCCTATCCATCATCTCAGAAAGTTTGCTTAGGCCTCTTCTTAATTATTTTTCATTGCTTTTCTCTACTCACTCTCACACAGTTTCCAGAAAACTACTAATCTAATTTTGTTCACTCTACATTACTCTGCATTTTTGAAAAATGACATAAAGGGAATTGTCTATTATAGCATACATAATTTTGTCTGGCTTCTGTCATTCAGCGTAATTATTGTGAGTTTCATCCATCCATGTCACACGTCAATAGCTCATTCCATTCGATTGCTCAGTAGTATTTCATTGTATTCCTATACCACAATTGTTTATCTATTGACCTGTTGACAGACATCAGAGTTGCTTACCAATGAAGTTGTAGAAAAATCTGTTTATAAATAATCATACAGATAAATGCTTTTATTTCTCTTGAGTAAATTCTTAGTAACAAAAGAGATGGCTCATAAGTGTGTCTGTTTAACATTTTAAGAAACTGCCACTCTGTTCGCAAAATGGCGTTATCACTTTATATGCTCCACAGCAGTATGTGAGAGTTCTAGTTTTTCTGCATTCTCACAAACACTTGGTATAATTGGCCATTTTTGTTTAAAGCCATCCTAATTGGTATATAGTGGTATTTAATGACAGTTTTAATTTGTAGTTTCCTAATGGACAAATGATGTTGAGCATATTTTCCTGTGCTTATTTACTGTCTCTCTATATTTTCTGGTAGAGTGTCTGTTAAAATATTTTGCCTATTTTTAATTGATAAAATTCAACTCCCATTATTACTAAAAACTTTCAGCCAACCAGGAATAGAAGGAATCTTTCTCAATCTGATATAACATCTTGAAACATTTATAGTTAACATCAAACTTAATGCTGAAAGGCTGAATGGTTTTTTTACCAATATCAGGAACAAGACAAAAATGTCCAGTCTTACTATTTCTCTTTAGCATTGTAGTGGAGCTTTGGCCAGTGCAGTTGGGCAAGAAAAATAAATTAGAAAGTAGAACTTGTTTTTCCGTCGATGACATGATTATGTACAAATTCTGACCAAACCTATGAAAAAGCTACTGGAACTAATAAATGAGATTAGTAATTAAGGTTACATATACTAGCAATAATATTTTGGAAATTTTAAAACTATCATGTATAATAGCATAAAAGTATGAAATATTTAGGAATGAATCTGATAATACATGTGAAATATCTGTATTTTCTACTCTGAGAACTGAAACCTTTATAATATTGCTGAGAAAAATTAAAGAAGACCTAAATAAATGTAGAGATAAACCATGTTCATACCTCTGGGAACCTAATATTTTTAAGATATAGATTCATGTTAATTTGCTAAAAATTCAATAATATCCCAATCAAAATCTTAGGGAGCTTTTGTTTGGTTGAATTAAATCAGTTCTAAGGTTTATGTGGGAATCCACAGTATCTACAAGAGCTGAAATACTAGTGAAAATGAATAACAGAGTTGGAGAACTAACATAACGAAGAACTTAACATAATTTCAAGACATATTACAAAGCCATTATAATTAAGACTGTGTTTCAGGTGTTAAGACAGTTACATAGATCCATAGGACAGGGTAGAAAATCAAGCCAAAAAATATATATATACACACAAACACACACACATATACATATACATATACATATACATATACATATACATATACATATACATATACATATACATATATGAACAACCGATTTTCAAAAGAGTAAAAGTTTTTCTTCTAGGGTTTTTATGGTTTTGGGTTTTACATTTAAGTCTTTAATCCATCTTGAGTTAATTTTTGTATAAGGTGTAAGGAAGGGGTCCAGTTTTAGTTTTCTGCATATGGCTAGCCAGTGTTATTTATTGAATAGGAGATCCTTTCCTCATCGCTATTGCTTGTTTTTGTCAGGTTTTTCGAAAGTCAGATGATTGTAGATGTGTGGTGTTATTTCTGAGGTCTCTGTTCCATTCCATTGGTCTATATGTCTGTTTTGATACCAGTACCATGCTGTTTTGGTTAATGTAGCCTTGTAGTATAGTTTGAAGTCAGGCAGGGTGATGCCTCTAGCTTTGTTCTTTTTGCTTAGCATTGTCTTGGGTATATGGGTCTTCTCTGATTCTATATGAAATTTAAAGTAGTTTTTTTCTAATTATGTGAAGAATGTAAATAGTACTTTGATGGGAATGGCATTGAATCTAGAAATTACTTTGGGCAGTATGGCCATTTTCACAATATTGATTCTTCCTATCCATAAGGATGGAATTTTTTTATTTGCGTCCTCTCTTATTTCCTTGAGTAGTGGTTTGTAGTTCTCCTTGAAGAGATCTTTCACATCCCTTGTTAGCTGTATTCCTAGGTATTTTATTCTTTGAATCAATTGTGAATGGGAGTTCATTCATGATTTGACTCTCTGCTTGTCCATTGTTTGTGTAAAAGAATGCTTGTGATTTTTGCACATTGATTTTGTATCCTGAGACTTTGCTGAAGTTGCTTATAAGTTTAAGGAGTTTTGGGGCTGAGGCGAAGGGGTTTTCTAAATATAAAATCATGTCTTCTTCAAACAAAGAAAATTTGATTTCCTCTCATCCTATTTGAATACCGTTTATTTCTTTCTCTTGCCTGATTGCCTTGGCCAGAACTTCCAACATTAAGTTGAATAGGAGTGGCACCATTCAGGACATAAGCATGGGCAAAGACTTCATGATGAAAATGCCAACAAAAACCAAAATTGACAAATGGGATCTAATTAAACTAAAGAGCTTCTGCAAGAAAAAGAAACTATCAGCAGAGTGAACAGGCATCCTACAGAATGGGAGAACATTTTTGCAATCTACCCATCTGACAAAGGTCTAATATTCAGAATCTACAAGGAATTTAAACAAATTACAAGAAAAAACCAAACAACCCCATCAAAAAGTAGGCAAAGGATATGAACAGAAACTTCTCAAAAGAAGACATTTACATGGCCAACAAATATATGATAGAAAGCTTAACGTCACTGATTATGAGAGAAATGCAAATCAAAACCACAATGAGGTACCATCTTATGCCAGTCAGAATGGCGATTATTAACAAGTCAAGAAACAATAGATGTTGGCAAGATTGTGGACAAATAGGAATGCTTTTATACTGTTGATGGGAATGTAAATTAGTTCAACCATTGTGGAAGGCAGTATGACGATTCCTCGAGAAACTAGAACCAGAAATACCATACGACTCAACAATCCCATTTCTGGATATATACCCAAAGGAATACAGATTATTCTACTATAAAGACACATGCACACATATGCTTATTGCAGCACTATTTACAATAGCAAAGACCTGGAACCAACCCAAATGCCCATCAATGATAGACTGGAGAGAGAAAATGTGGTACGTATACCCCATGGAATACTAAGAAGCCAAAAAAAGGGACATAGACGAAGCTGGAAGCCATCACCTTCATCAAACTAACACAGGAACAGAAAACCAAACACCACATGTTCTTACTCATAAGTAGGAGTTGTACAATCAGAACACATGGAAACAGAGAAGGGAACAACACACAAGGGTCTGTTGGAGGGTTGGGGAGTGAGAGGAGTGAACTTAGAGGACAGGTCAATAGGGGCAGCAAACCACCATGGCACATGTATACCTATGTAACAAACCTGCACTTTCTGCATATGTATCCCATTTTGTTGTTGTTGTTTTGTAGAAATAAAGAAAAATGAAAATAAAAAAAGAGTAAAATTAATTCAATAGAAATAGGAGACTCATTACAACAATGGTGGTATAGCAATTTAATGAGGTTTGGCCTGTACCTCACATCTTATACAAAATGAACTAAAAAAATGAATAAGCATAAATGCTAAAACTTAATAAAAATGATTTTATAAGTTAGTTTTAAGACACGCAGAGAAGGTTCTCCACATGTAATAAAGTAATGAGAGGTGATTATCTCTTCAACAACAATAGGTAAGGCAGGAATCATGAAAAACTATGATTTATTTCTTAGTTGAGGCCTATAAATATTCATAATCAATGAGAGAGGATGTGGGAGTGCACAGTAATATTGATAAGGCAAACAAGTGAGTTCTTAATCAATAGTGGTCATCGTCCTACTTCTTCCTAAAAGGAATTAATTTCCAACCAAACCTGGATAATATTTCTTCTGTTTTTATTCTTCACATGAATAGATAGAGTTGCTTCTAAGAGTTATAGAGTTGGGAATTTTGTCCAGCCCTGACATGCATCGAAACAAATGTTATCTATCAACTCAGTGATATGAATTTTAATTTTCAATAAATGAGAATCTCTTAAAGAAATAGGTAGTGGTAGTAATAATGATGAAATATCTTTGCAAAAGATATCAAAGTTTCAGATTGTATAATAGTTTGAACATCAAGTTGATCATTTGAAAAATTTCATTCTTTAAGTATTCAACTTTGTCCAAAGGATGTAGACCTGTATTATGGGACATAATAAAATATTATCAATAATAAATGTGCCCTATTTGAATAAATGAATATTTGACAGTCTTTCTGACTGACAATGTCAGCAGGAAAAATGGAGATGAAACATTTGCATTAGCAGATTCAGAAGTGCTAGAAAAGGTACAAATACATGAGTTGGGGAATTTCATGGTTCTAACTACTAACAATAGAAAAGAATTTTTATACATACCTTTGGGAGTTAAAATAAGAAATAAACATTGTTTTATATCCTTACATTTATTTTCAGAAATAATTTCACCTATGTTACAGTATTTTGGGAATAGCCTCTATGACTATTCAGAAAATATTTATAATCTCAAAATAAGAGTGATTGAAACACACATAAAAAAATCCAGAGGCAGAAGTTATAGGGCTTCCTCCCTATTGAAGGGTCCAACATTCTTCTACTCCAGCTTTCTACTCCATCATTACTGATTCCTGTATCTATTATCAAGTCAAGTCATATATAACTCCAAGATGGTTACCGAAGCCTGACCCATCTCTGCTCTTTCAATTCAACAGATGGGGAAAAACATTAAAAGGGTACATTGTCAACTGGATATGCTTTCTTTAAGGAACTTTCCTGAAAGTTGAATACATCCCTTCTCTTTACCTTTCATTAATTAGAATCTAGATTATATGGTAACAAGGCACATGGGTTATATCATCTTGTAGCTTGGTTTACCTTATAAATTATATATGACTTTATATGGGAAGAACACAAGGATAAATGTTGGGTATGCACCTAGCAAGCTCTGTTGAAGTCTCTATTGTTATTAGGCCACACTAAATTTTCACATTGTTTCTCTATTTTGGGGGGACCGAATATTATCAGTAAGGAACAATCATTCTTAAATGTATAGCTATACACATGACAAGTATGCAATTACAACAATCATTCTTAATTGTATACATATACACATGACAAGTATGCAATCACAATGCTAGAGACAATCTGCGTTTGCATTTCCACGTGTGCTCAGAAAGTACTTTTTAAATACTTGCCTTAGTGTCATAATCAAATAGTATTGTATACATTTATAGAATTGTACCACTTCAACATTATTCACCGGAGAGCACAAACTGTACTTAATGCATCTGTATCAGTCAACTGTTGCTATATTATAAACAATTAATACAATCTCAGTGACATTTAAAAACAAACATTGTTTTCCTCTCAAGCATCTGTTAATCAGCCGGGGCAGCTCTTCTGACCTCAGTTGGACAGCCTCAGTTATCCACTTATTAAGCTCAGTAAGTTGATTCTTCTTCAAGTACCTAGTAGTGAATAAAGAGAACAAGCCTAATGTTGTAAGCCCTCGGTTGTGTCAATTGGACAAACCAAGTCACTGAGTCCAAAGTCGAGAGTCTGGGAAGTAGATGCCTTTGTAAGAATTGTACAACTACATGGAAAGAAGCAATGATAGAGGAAAGAATGAAGAATGAGCTGGCAATGAAACCTACCGCAGTAAAAATCCTCCCATATAGAGTCACATGGAAACCTCCTGAATTTAGGGCCTGACACACTTGACTTCATTGAATAGATTATGTAATGAGGAAGGAAATACATTTTAAATCATCACCTTGTTCAGGCATTTTTGCCTATACCTTCTTAAAAACATTTCCTATATATAGCTTCACATTCTTTCTTTAAAATGATCATTGAAGTTTAGTATATACCAGTTTTCCACTACTTTAATAAGTTCTTTAATATTAAGAACTTATTCATGAGCTGGGCCTGGTGCTCCCACCTGTAATTGCAACTCTTTGGGAGGCCAAAGCAGGAGGATTGCTTGAGCCCAGGGGTTCAGGACCAGCCTGAGCAACATGGCAAGACTGTGTTTCTAACTGAGCTTCTTAAATCTTCTCTCTTCTTTACATGGTTAATCTCATTAGTAGTCTATCAATTGTGTTTATCTTGTCAAGAACCACCTTTTGTTTCATTTATATTTTGTATTTCTTTTCAGTTTCATTTAGTTCTGCTCTGATCTCTGTTATTTCTTTTTCTTCTGCTGCTTTGGGGTTCGGTTTGTTCTTGTTTCTCTAGTTCCTTGAGGTGTGACATTAGGTTATCTATTTGTGCTCTTTCAGACTTTTTGATGTAGGAATCTAATGCTACGAACTTTCCTCTTTGCATCACTTTTGCTGTATCCCAGAGGTTTTGATGAGTTGTGTCACTGATATCATTCAATTCAAATAATGTTTTAAAAATATCCATCCTAATCCCAAAATCTTTTAAGAGCAGACTAATTTCCATGTATTTGTAAAATTTTGAGGGTTTCTTTTGGTGTTAATTTCCAGTTTTATTCCACTGCAGTCTGAGAAGATACTTGATACGATTTCGATTTTTTGTAAATTTATTGAGACTTGTTTTGTGACCCGGCATCTAGTTGATCTATTTTTTTTTTTTTTTAAATAATTTAAGTTCCAGGGTACATGTGCACAACGTGCAGGTTTGTTACATATGTATACATGTGCCATGTTGGTGTGCTGCATCCATCAACTCGTCATTCACATTAGGTATATCTCCTAATGCTATCCCTCCCCCTACTCCTCACAATAGGACCCGGTGTGTGATGTTCCCCTTCCTGTGTCCAGGTGATCTCATTGTTCAATTCCCACCTATGAGTGAGAACATGCAGTATTTGGTTTTCCGTTCTTGCGATAGTTTGCTGAGAATGATGGTTTTCAGCTGCATCTATGTCCCTACAAAGGACATGAACTCATCCTTTTTTATGGCTGCATAGTTGATATTGAAGAATGTTCCATGCACTGATGAGAAGAATGTCTACTCTGCAGTTATTGTGAAGAATGTTTGGTAAATACCAGTTAAGTCCATTTGTCTAGGGTATGGTTTAAGTTCACTGTTTCTTTGTTGACTTTCTGTCTTGACGATCTGTCTGTGCTGTTAGTGGAGTATTGAAGTCTCCCACTATTATTGTGTTGCTATCTGTCTCATTTCTTAGGTCTATTAGTAATTGTTTATATATTTGGCAGCTCCTGCATTAGGTGCATATACATTTAGGATTATAATATCTTCTTGTTGGACTAATCCTTTTATCATGATATGATGCCTTTCTTTGCCTTTTTCTTTAACTGTTGTTGCTTTATAGTCTGTTTCGTTTGCTATATGGATAGTTATGGTTTTCATTTGTGTGAAATATATTTTTCTACCTCTTAGACTTAAGTTTATGTGAGTCCTTATGTGTTAGGTGAGTCTCTTGAAGACAGCACCTATTTTGTTGGCAGTTTTTAATTCATTTTGTCATTCTGTATCTTTTAAGTGTAGCATTTAGGCCACTTACATTTAATGTTAATATTGAGATGTGAGGTATTGTTCTATTCACCATGTTAGTTTTGCCTAGATACTTTCTTTTTATCATTGCGCTACCATTTTATCTGCCCTGTGAGATGTATGCTTTAAGGAGGTTCTATTTTGGTATATACCAATCTTTTGTTTCAAGATTTAGAACTCCTTTTAGCATTTCTTATAGTTCTGGTTTGGTAGTGGAAAATTCCCTTAGCATTTGCTTGTCTGAAAATGCAAGCAAAACCAAGTTTGTCATTCATTCATTAAGCTTGGTTTTTCTAGATATAAAATTATTGACTGATAATCATTTTGTTTGTGGAGGCTAAAGATAGGACCCCAATTCCTTCTGGCGTGTAAGTTTTCTGTCAATAAATCTGTTGTTAATCTGTTAGGTTTTCCTTTATAGGTTTCCTGATGCTTTTGTCTCATAGCTCTTAAGATTCTTTACTTCATCTTGACTTCAGATAGCTTGATGACTATGTGCCTTGCTGATAACCTTTTTGCAATGAATTTCCCAGGAGTTCTTTGAGGTTATGGTATTTGGATGTCTAGATCTCTAGCACGGACAAGGAAGATTTTCTCTATTATTCCCTCAAATTAGTTTTCCAAATTTTCAGACTTCTCTTCTCCCTCAGGAATACCAATTAATCTTAGGTTTGGCTGTTTTACATACTTATTTCTTGGAGACTTTATTTATTTTATTAATTATTTTTTCTTTGCCTTGGACTGATTGGGTTAATACAAAGCCTTGTGTTTAAGTTCTCAAATTCTTTCTTCTACTTGTTCTAGTCTATTGTTGAAATTTTCCACTGCATTTTGTTTTTTCTTAAGTGTGTATTTCATTTCCAGAAATTCTGATTTTTTTTTTCCTTTATGATAGCTATTTCTCTGGAAAACACTTCAGTCATATCTTAGATTTTTTTTCTTAATTTCTTTAAGTTGTTTTTCACTTTTCTACAGTATCTCCTTGAGTAGCTTAATAGTTAACTTTCTGAATTCTTTGTCTGACATTTCAGAAATTTCTTCTTGATTTGGATCCACTGCTAGGGGGCTAGTGTGATCTTTTGGAGGTGTTATAGAACCTGTTTTGTCATATTACCAGAATTAACATTCTGGTTCTTTCTTGTTTGGGTAGACTATTTCTTCACCCTGTTCTTGAATTTATTTTTGATTGGACTTTTTTTTTTTAATTTGTTTTATTCCCCTCTCAAGGATCTGACTTTAGTGTTTGCAGTTTATTTTAGCCTAATTTGATTCCTGGTGCTTTTAGGGGTGAAGACTCTGTATGAGCTCCTTAGTTACAGAGAGTCTTTACAAGCTGGCTTTCCCAGATGCTAGTTGTAGTAGTTGTGTACTTGGTGTGTGAGGAGGTTCACTGTATCCTATGGAGTTGGAATGGCAGGGATTTCTTGAAGCCTATCTTATTCTCTTGTGGTGTATACTTTATTTATTTATTTTATTTTTCCCAAGTACTTTATTTTCTCAGTTGATGATTCAGGCTTCAAGCCAATAGGGGAGGTATCTTTGAGAAGGCACCAGTTGTAGCTAAAGCATTTGGGTAAATGTAATACCCAATGTTGGACAGAGGTCTTAGCCTTGATGCAAGTGACTCTTGGAGCTCTCAATTAGATGTGCTGAGGTTTTATCAGGATGAAGGATGGGAGCTACGTCAACTCCCATGCCAGACCAGCAGGAAAGCTATCCACCTCACAGCCTCACTCTTGTCCCGGTGTTCTGACTATTCAGATCACACAGGAACTTCTTTTCATCTGTAGGAATGTGAATGTTCCAAATAGGGAGGAATTGTTACTCTCACAATTATGATATTGCTCTTTCTTTCTGGATATGGAATGTATTTATGTATATGAAAACTTCTAATGTTTTTAATTTATGATTATCATATTGTTACTAAATGACCATAGAACAGTAAATTGCACAATTAAAATGGATTTTAGCCAGTTTGTGTGACAAAGAAGGAAGAATCAAGCAAAATGCACTCAAAACTGTTTTACCTCTCTGCACCAAAGCATTGATCTAGAATCAAATTCTAAAGAAGATCTTTCTAATCAACAAAATAAACAAAAAACGACTTTCACTGAATTATCAACATAAGAATCCCTGCCTCACAAGGGAAGCTGTACCAGTTGCAGCATGTCTGAACCCAGCAATAGAGTGGGATGTTTGGCCAGCACCAATGTGGAGTTACAGAATTCTCCTGCCCATTCTCTTTCTTAGTACTCCTCTCTCTACACTGCGATCCACAAAGTTCTGGTCTGGATGTCCCAGTTTGGTTTACTACTCTCTTTACCAAACTTCGTTATCATTTATAAATTCTTCAGTTACCATTACAATAATATCATATACTTTATTTGCCAAGGGACATATAAACTGTACATACATGTCAGGTTTACTCTAGATATTAGGTTGGTGCAAAAGTAATGACATTTTTTGCCATTAATTTTGCACCAACCTAATAGTTTAGCTATCAATGTACTGCAGTCAGCACCCACATCTTTTCCTTTGGCCACACCAGAGGTTACCTACATCTTTGGGGGACAGCTACTACACATGCTAATGACTTTCTACATCATGAAAATTTGTCTTTTCCTGAGGGTTTTCTCTAGCTACAAGAGCAAGATCAACTTGTGCCCAGGATACAGTGGAAGTGCCACAAAGTAGGAATTTAGTGTATTATACTTCAGCTTCCTGCACCTTCAGACTGACAGTTGAGGTGTGTTCTACACAGTCTCTCAGGGAGTCTCTAGTAGGGTTGAGCTCTATTTGTCCCCAGCATTAAAGTCCTATTTATTAGATTTCCTTCTTTATTATCCCCACTTGTTTGATGTACTTCGCGGGATCACTTCCCAAATACACTCTTTTAGAAGTTTAAAAGTGGCAGAATATTTATCATTGTATCGGCCCATGTCTCCAATATCTAGAATACAAGTCTCTTAGAACCCAGATGTGAAAGGAACAGCCAATCTCACCATCACTCCCAGTGAGTCACTTGAATAGTTAGTGTATTTCACTCTGCAACTAGAGGCATGTTTGGATTTAAGGCTCTGGTTTTTGAAAGAATATGGTGATTCTATAAGAGAACATTGTAAGATTTCCATTTAGCATATAACAGTGGCTATAAGAGGTTTAGACAATAGTTACTATTATCATGCCTGGAATTTTTATGTTAATTATTATGGAGAGCTAGAGGCACTATTATAAAATGAAAATACAAAAAGAATATGTTGATCACTCAAGGCATTCACCTGGGTGCCTAATGATGTTTCCACGCCCAATAATAACATTAAGCAGGAAATTACAGCAACCAGGACCTGGCAAGGGCATGGTTACTAAGGACTCATTTAATTCTTTTACACTCTGTTGAAGGTCTATGTTACCTGACTAGGCTTGGAGTCTAGACCAGCACAAGTGTTGCCCAAATATGAAGGGACCTTAAAAGAAGTGGTAGAAGAAAGAGGTAATAAATATCAGTTGTATTCACAAGATTAGCTCTACCACATTCAACTTCAGTTTGAATAATTCTTTTATTATAGCTCTTATCTTCTTAAGAATCATAACTATCTATCATATTAGTGAATCGGTGAAGGGCAGAACGGATTGAATGTTGGCCATGAGATCTAAATGATGCAAGGTGTAGACTTCAGGTGACACACTTACTGCTTCACTGAAATCTCCTTAACCCACTACAGAGAATAATGGCAACTTTGGGGGAGTCCTCCTATATGCCAATGGTTTTCTACTGTGTATTTCTGTATCTCTGTTGAGCAGCTTTCTCTGTCTCTATGAATAAGATCGATCTGCCTGCAGGACAGTTGGGAAGTGCCAAGGGCTTAATGATTGCACTAGCAAACCTCAACCAATGAGGATGAGGATGAATGTGAGTGAATAAAACCCACACTTACCCGTCCCTCAGGACCACAGTTCTGAGACATTTTCTACATAGGTTCTCACTGGCATTGAACCCGAGTGATCTGCAGTGCTTCCTGGCTCAGTAATGTACCTTTTGTTGCTGATTCTCCTTTACCTGTCTCCTATCCTCTCACCATGCTTCCATATTACTTACAAAATAAACTCTTAGCAAAAGACCATTTGCTGTAGGGACTATATTTTGGGAAACACAATTTCAGACACTATCATCATACAGCAATATGGGTTTTTGAATAAATTATATTTTCTATAATGAAAGTAATATGTCTATAAAGACCTAAGTACTTAATGAATAAAGAAAAACCATCCATGTATGACAACAGAGTGATTATCAGGGCCAGAAATGAAAAGAGGTCAAATCATTAAAATCATGCACTGACATGAAGAATCATCTTTATAAAGAAAATGAGCATTTTAAATGAATCCAGACACGGAAACTTGCCAGCAAATGTCTCCCTTTACAGGCATTGAAAGGACTTTGAGGTCACATTGCCAACTTCATATGAAGAGGACATCTTCTTTGAAATATATTTTCAATGAATTTGTAACATTTACATTGTGTATGAAGATAGTTCTCTGCAGTGAACGTAAAAGTCCGTTTGCTATGAGTAGAAAGGAAAACTTTTTCCCAGGGAGACCAGGGTCACAAATTAAATTATTTGACTTTTGCTCCTGGTATGTCTGCTTTTATCACTTGACCCTTGCTGGTATGCTCAGCTCCGCCTGCAGTACAGGATCAAACATGCTACTCATCTGGACAAATTTAGAAAACCTTAATACACTCGCACAGGATGGTCAGTTCAAACATACACTTGCTGCAAGCCTTTTGTCCCAAAATAGCTTAATTCTACCTCATTGCTGTGACCGACCTCGGCCAGTGCACTATGGCTGCTCTCCTAGTTACTAATGACTCCTAAGATAAAACCCCATGCCTGCCTTTCATTTCTCATTCATGGATGTCCCTGCAGTTCACACTGCTTTTTGAAACTTGCCTTTCCCTGTCTTGATCTAATTCTAGTTCTTCTACCATATCAGTCAATGACTATTTCCATTTTCTCTACATTTGTTTTATTTATTATCCTACTTCATTGCAGAGTGACAGGAGATGGTGAACAGTAATAAATACATATACATATAATAGTAATCAGTAACAATGAATAAAAGGAAAGAAACATGTATAAAGAGGTAAGAGCATAGTGCAAAAATATCAGATACGGATGCTTATTACAATCAAGCCCATATAGAAATCTGAGCATACAGCTGGTCCTAGACTTTATTTTCTGCTATAATTTTATCCAACCCTTTTGTCTCATCGAACCACTATGCAGATGGATCCCAGGATATTCTGCAAATATGAATCTCTGTTACTAACTTCCCACCAAGCTTAGATCTGCATTTCCTTATTGGCTATGAAACACATCCAAATTGATAACTTGACTCATTTCAAACTCAGCTCATTCCATAATTAACTTATACTTTTTATTTTGGTCTTACTCAGCTTCAAATTCTACCATTTACTTACCCCCTATTTAACACTATGATCATCATTGCATTGTTCTGGATCCTGGTGATAACAATGGTAAACATACTTTTTCTGCTTTGAAGGAATTTAGTGTTTAATGTGGCAAGTTGCCTTTATGGATCCACCCAACAGAGTTTTCAGGGAAACTGCAGACACAGCCTTGTCATGCTCAAAGACCTAGATCAGGATGAGCTTCATATCCTCAGCATGTCCTCCAGCCAGATAAAGAAGGCAGCTCAACCATCAAAAACTGGAAATGAGGAAATCCTATTCAAAACCAAAGTGTCAGAGATGAATGAGGTTTGTTCACAGAGGCATTGAAAATGTAGCTAGTGGAGAAGAATATGCAGAACTTGGGCAAACAAACCAGGAATAATAAACTTGACCAAGAACGGAAGGCACATTTGCTATCCAGTAAAAATTAAAAGGTGATAGTTTACTATTGGCAAAATAACAGCAAGTGCATCCACATAAATTAATATCACTGTTATTTCTAAGGAGCAGAATGCGGATATGATGCTGGAGGGTATTGTAAGGACTAAAAGGAACAAATGACATACGGATTAGGGCTAGGGAAGTACCTGGACAAAGATAACACTTACGATCTGCGGCCAGTGGGTCATAACGTGTCTCCAAATGATACTGAGGCAACTGGCTGCCTATGGATGCTGGTGGAATCATGGTGGTGACATCCTCTCCAGGGAGGTTTGCTGCATGGAGAAATGCTCCACAGCCCAGCCCTCTGGGTGGCAAGTCCCTGGTAAAACTCAGGCTGTACCATACAACACTTTTCCAGGGATCTGTCCGAAGACAGAGAGTGAGCCTCTGGAAGTGCTGAATGGCATATTTGGCCTTGTGACTAGATTTATGGTCAGGTAGTTATACTGGAAGAAGTCTACCTACTAGAAGGCAGTATGCTATGATTGTTTCAGGAAATGCGAATTTCCATGAGAAGTTTCTAAGTAGCTTGTGTTTTGTGATAGGTGGGAACCAGAGTTGGCCTGCATTGAGGACCTGTGCTATCTCCAGAGTCCTTATGCCCCACACTACACCCTAAGTCCAAATTCCATGTCTCCAGCTCTCGAAAACACAGGCAGCTGAAAGCATTTCTGGAGACTGCTCGTCCCACTCCCAGCCACCTTCACTTCCCTCTGTAGAGTCAAGACTCTTAGCTGATGTTGTTTTCATTATGAATTGTAAGATACAGGTGGCTTCCTGGCGCTGGGATGTAGATGCTGTTGTAAAGACAGCCCTGATAACTCCCTGCTTCTCACAAAAGAGACACAGAATCATAGGAAAAGCAATGCCTCTCGGGGGGGAATCTCTTTTCTCATCTTCGCCCACAGCCTGAGCTCTCAGTCCCTTTGTTTATTCTCTCTTGGTTTGTGCTTAAACTTGAATGTCTACAGATCTTGGGTCTCTTTGAATCCTCTCCTGGTTTCTGAGAGCCCTTGGCCTGGAAAGGCTGTGTCTCTCCCAGGGCTGGCTTCGCAGTGTGTGCTCAGTGAGGTTGCACAGGGCCCCACACTTCAAAGGGCTCAGCATTAGTGGCTGTCTTGAAATTCTTAATAAATTTAACTTTGAATGTTGTAAGTCAGTCAAATGGGACAACGGAGCACTTGATCCAGTGGGGGCCTGAAGCCTCAGCTCGCAATGCAGTCCTGTATACTGCCACCTTTCTGCTTTCCCAGGACAGGTTCTCAGCCATCTATTCACCATTTCCAGGTGCCCCAGGTCTACCTGGCCTTCCCTACCCTATCTACTGCTGTGGCTGCTGTGGCTGTCCACCTAGGGCAGTGACAGGATTGTGTCTATGAGGAACACCTATGTTCCGTCCCTGGCAAGGGGTCTTAGGGATGGGAAGGTTCTGAGTTACAAAAGAGTTGTTCATGGCCTAAGCTGGCAGTGTCAGGACATAATTGGTTAGGTGAACTGGTGAGAGCTCTCGCCTACCCCTAATTTTTGGGTTGGGAAAGTGGACCTTTGGTTAGGAGAGGTTGACTTCCCCATGCCTGGCAAAGGCCTTGTATTCTAATTTTGTCCTGGGAATCACAATTTATGAGTCTTTCCTGGTCTCGTCTAGTATGCTATAGGCAGTCCCTCTTAGTTGTCACTTTGACAAATCCTGTCCCCGAGACATCTTCTGACAGAGAGAGGAGAAGAATACTGACCAATGTATCTTGAGCTCTTAGAATTTGTGACATCCTGTGCGCAACACTTGCTATTAACAAACTCATTTGATTCTTGCACAACCATAGCGTACACATTCTCCTGTTAGTACCATTATATAGATGATGAAACTGAAGCATGAACATTCTAGAAATTTCACAAAGTCTTATAGCCCAGAGGCTTCATATCTAAAATTCAAACCAAGAACGTTTTTCTCAGAAACCCTTAAAGTTCTGCCTCATTTCAGATGTGAGCTGGGCCAATACCAAAACAGAAAAGAAGTTTCACATTTCAGTTTGAAATGATGTGGCTTTTTCAGTAAAGAGACTAGCATTTCTGTGGCTAACTGAATTAACCTGTGGGCTTTAGGTTAAGTTCTAAGCACATTTGGGAAAGAATAAAAGGAATATTTAATTGACCTCAGGAGTGCTTTAGAAGATCATCCAGACGTATCAGGGCATCTTCCCAGGGAGGCGGGATGAGATTTAGGAACCAACAAGCAGCCACATAATCTTGCCAAACCCATTAGTGGTCCTGACATGGCTGGAGACCCTGGGATCCTTTCTCCTGACGTGGGAGACTAAACCACTTGTTGGCTCTGTGCTGCCTGGAGCAGGGGAAGCAGATGGTTTGCATGCAGGCAGAAACAGCTGTTCCTCACATGGGGTGAGCTGAATCTTGATTGTTCTAGGCTCTGCTCTTGACAATGACCCCCCAATGGTCCTAGTTCTGAAGCATATAAGCAGGCCCTTTAAAAGACTTTCCTAAGGCCTGAATGTCAAATGAATCATAACCTAGGTAGCAAGGCTGCTCCTAAATGGACATCACAGTGGCTGAGAACAATCAAGGGATAGCTGATTTAGTAGGGCCATGCTCAAGTAGGGCAAATCTCTCCCCAATGTAACCAGAGACATCCTCAATGCATCAGCAATCCTGGAAGCTGTATTCATCTGAAACTTCAGGCTTTGTTGGACAATACTCCTGTCTACTGGCACCCTCACACACTCACTGCCATACAACCTTTCTCAGACTGAGTCCCCGTTAGTAGTATCTACCTGCCCTAAGCCCCTAGAATCAAAGATGCTATGTGGAAGGCTTGGACCCAAAGAGAGCACTGGAGACTTGGTCTCAGGTGAGCAAGGGTTTAATTTGACTAGGATAGCCATGTCAGAGGCCACATGTGGTAAGTGAATGAATTGCATTCCAGGCTCTCAACTTAGCATAGGCCTCTTCACCTCATTCTGCCTTGCATGGACATCAAACTGAACAGGTTCCCAACATTCTCTCCTGGGGAGAGCTTTTCCCCCTTTTGCCACTTGCTTAGGGTATCAAAGATGTGGAGATGACTTCACTTTTAGCAATGAATCCCCCAAATGTGTACTTCCCAGCCAACCATTTTATCACTTATGTATATGGTGATATACGCTTTTGTTATTTTCACCAAAGATCCTTGGCACAAACATAGAAACCAATTTTCCCACAAAATCCTAGAGCTTAAGTAGGATGCAAAGTCCTGTGTGGTTTCTCCATAGTGCGGTCTGTGACCGTGGAAGGCTCGAGTTCCCTTCAGCACAGGGACCCAGGTTTGGGTATGCAGGTAGCTGAGTTTTTCCGGCTGAGACCATAATTGAACTGTGAATTCAGTCAGAACATATTTGTAATTCACAGATTTACATACTACCTTCAGGGAATTAAGACGTTATTGTTGACATTTCTGTAGAAATGTATTTATATGAAATCGTCTTCCTCTCCTCAGAGTTATTTTCCAGACTATTAGCAAAATTTACTCAGAAATAAAAGGCATATCGATTAGCCAGGCATGGCTGTGTGCACCTGTAATCGCAGCTACTCGGGAGGCTGAGGCAGGAGAATCGCTTGAACCCAGGAGGCAGAGGCAGAGTGAGACACTGTCTCAATAAAAGAAAAAAAAGAGGAATATCAATTAACTTCTGAGCAGTGTTCCTGACTATATAGAAAGGAAACCTAACCCTGAGATACAAGGTCAATTACTCAAGAGGAAGTTCCATCAAAGTTGAAGTATGAATGGAATGAATGAGTTAGGTAAATAAAGGGTGAGAAGAAGCTAGCATGTGAAAAGGAGAAAGGTTTTTGGCAGAGAAAATGGCTAATGAGAACGCCTAGAGGAGGGGAAGCATGGTGCATTTGGAAAATGGTAAAAAAGTCAAGCTAATAAAAATGTAGGGCATGTCTTCAAATGTGACTGCATTAAGTGGAAGACAGATTGGTCATTTCAATCTCCCAATAGTTTTTATCCAAGAAGTTGTTTTGGTCATTGAGGTCAGGTTTCATTTTAGTTGAAATAATATTATCAAGTTATAAGGATCCCTAAAACACAGAGTACTGGATTAAGAAATCAGGAAAGAGTCTGTAAAGGGTAAAGGCGTACAGAATGGGAATGAGGATTGAGGGAAAGATTTAAATTTTGGGAAGGAATCCAACATAACAATAGATGAGGCATTTGAGACTTAGCAATTTTTAAAATAATTAGGTCTAGGAGTTAAGCTCTTAGCAGAGTCAGGCTCTGGACTGGTGGTACCACTAATGAAGTGCTGGTCCAGTTCTGGTTGCAATAGATCTGTCAATTTCTAGGACTTTCATTAGATTTAGAAGCAGTTACATGCTTCCTCAGTTGAAAGGGTGACCTGTGGAAATGGGACCTGGAACTTTGGTTCAGATGTTACACTAATGTTCTCTAACACTCAGACTAAAATCTTTGAATGCACTCCTTGTCACCTGTGGAATGCAATTACCAAGGTATGTTTCACCTCTTCATTGTCTCTTGGCTTTCGTCCATTACTTTTTATCCTGACTACCATAATTATCATTATAGGAAGTTTATTATTTGTGGTCTACTGACCTTAAAATATTGTAAATAAAAGTACAATAAAGCTGTTATTTTATTAAAATTACAGAAAATTAAAACAAAAGGGAGATGAATAGATTTGAAATTCAATTATTTCATATAACTCCTATTTGTAATTACTGATTTAATTGTCTAAAATATCATTTCATACACCTATTAAGGTAAACTAATTTTGTTGTCTTGGTTTTCCTGCTTATTTCCCCTTTATTGCCTTTTCTAATGCTGCTACTTAATCAGAAAATCTCTCTGTGATATGCACCCATTGTATTCATGACTGTTATTCAATGTGCAAGAAGCTTTCTTAATATTTCCATTCATATATTATTTTTATTTTCATTGACTCTTCATTACACTTTGCATATCTGTTAACATGCTAAAAACATGATGAACCCATGATATACATGATTCACTTTTGTGAGATCCTATGAGGCACCATGTGGAGTCCCAGGAAGGAATAAAATAGCCCTCAGATGTCATTCAAATTTAAGCCCTGCTTCATCTGAAAGCAAAGCCGTATCTAGGGCACACCCATTTCCTGTTTCCTGCTTCAATGACTGATGAGAATGGGGTAAGGCACGCCCATTCCCTGTTTCCTGCATCAGTGACTGATGAGAATGGGGGTAAAGCACACCCACTGCCTGTTTCCTGCACCAGTGACTGATGAGAATGGGGTAAGGCACGCCCATTCCCTGTTTCCTGCATCAGTGACTGATGAGAATGGGGTAAGGCACTCCCATTCCCTGTTTCCTGCATCAGTGACTGATCAGAATGGGGATATGAACATCCAACCTCCTTACTCCAAATGCAGACAACTTTGAAGTGTCATCTGAACACAAGAGCTCCTTATAGAGCAACTTCCGAGCACTTCATTGAAATTGTATCACAGCACAACTCTTCCCCCCACGCAATCCTGCCTCTTTTTTCTTCTGCAGGTGTTAATCCTAAACATTTCTCCAATAAATACTCTCTGTGTTATCTTTATCTCATAATGTGCTTCCTGGAGAATCCAAACTGTATTGCCATTCCGTCATTCCAATATATATGGAACTACTTGTAAGGCAAATAATAACTGCCTTGTACAAAAGACGTAGTTCTAAATGTGGTTGAATAAACAAAGAAGAAACCAAAAATTTTCCTACTCACAGGGATCTAGGATGAGAGCTTAGTTAAATACGTGTAAAGGCGGCACCAAGTGATTTACACATATACAGATGAATGACAATGGAGGGTCTGATGCAGAAATCTCCTTTATATGTTTCCTATCTCCAAGATAAGAAGCTCTTTTAAGGTATGAGTATGTGCTGCATCCAGTGACCTGAAAAAAACTGACACTCAATATGTAATTGTTAAATTGATCTCATGTTGGTTTGCTCAGCAAAAAAGAAAGAAAGAAAAAAAAAAATCCAAAAGAGGCTCCTACAACAGAGGCTCCCTCTCACAATGATTGAGAATAACTACCAATTAATTTGAATGCCATTTTCTCTGTGGGTTTATTTATTAAATACATTGTCTAGATTTATTGAAACAATAATTATAGCTAAATAACTGTGAGGCAGAAATGTCAGCGCTAAAACCTGAAAAAAGTGCTGAGGTTCACACTGAGAGGAACAACATTCATAATTTCAAAGACTCTCAGATTGATTGGTTCAGCTTCCAAGACAGGCAGGCGCTGCCCTCCATTTACAATCATGCAGCAGCTATTATATTCTGTACTTTTTCAATTCTAATTTGCTTCATCTCTAGCATAACCTCTCTGCCAAGGCTAATGCACAAGACCATTATTTATCTATTTTTCACAGCAAGTTGTTTAAGAAATTTTGAGATGGTTATATGGGTCACTTAGCACTTATTCTAAGGGAAACAGAGTTGTGTGTCAATATCTTGCAGTATCATTTTATTCAAAGAAAAAATACTTGTTTTTAAGAGAAGCAAATAGTAGTGTGGTTCAATAATCTGCATATGAAAATAAATAATTAAACTGTTAAATGTATTGCTAAACAACTATTATTTAAGTTTTGACTAGACAAATATAAGATAGCCAAAGTAATTTATAAAGAACTCGATTTCACTGAATGTTGGGATTTATTAAATACATTATTCTTTCTTTTAACACCATTCATCAATGTGACAAAGAGACTGTAGAGATGTTTGTTTCAAGGAAGTAAATGTATGCATTGAAAACTAGGGAAATGGTGATTACTATCGATTTCAGGAAACTGTATTCAGTGGTAGGATCAAAAGTGAGCAATTACATGATTAAAATACATTTTGAATACCTCAACATGAAAGCATGATGATCATAAGTTTGCATCCAGAGCTAACATGTCATAAACCTTTGAATTTTATTCCTACACTTACCACCCCCTGCAAATGACTGGGGAAGGATGTGAGGTTTTATTTCTATTCTCTGCTGTTTGTTCAATTCCTTTTTGAATCTCTTAATTAAAGACAATCAATTAATGACTCGAGCAATTCATGTATCAAAAATGTCAAAGCACATTATTACAAAGAGATGTTTTTATAAGCTTAGATATGGACACCTACGTTTCTCTTTTATTCTGATAGATTTGGCATCTACTTTGTTAAGATAGTTTTTCTTTCCCCATGAAATGCAAAAACAATCTGAAATGAAGACATCATTCCAAAGGCTGAATGTTTCAAAAGTAGAAATAATCACATGCACATTACATTAAGTACCTACTTACCCTTTTATTTTAAAGTGAATCTTTGCACTGCTGAGAATGCTTCTCTTTCAATCTTCTCAAATGCTGCCTTTTTTTAATCCTACATTCTTCATACTGTAGGACTCACAGAGGAAGAGAAAGTTATTGCTCTTCATTGTACATTCAGACCTTTCTCTTTTCCTGTTTTTTACCTGTGTTTTGAATCTCAGGTCACCTGACTATTCCAGTCAAACATTTTTCCTTTTACAGTCATCTTCCCAATATCTAGTCACCCCCTTTTCCACACTCAAAAACATGTTCCAAGGCTTTCTTGAAGATTTTTGTACCTGAGTCACTGCCATCTCCTTGATACCACTGCTGTTACAATTTCTGTCTTCTATGTCCATAACAACGATCCTTGAAATCAAATGGACTCTCACTATCTTGACTTTTTTTCTCCAGTGATCTTGATCTCAATTCTAATCAGTCTTTCAGGCTATTCCCATTTCTTACTCAGACTTAGGCCTTGCTGTCCCCAATAACGACAACTCTTTCCCCACCCCAGGATCATTTATACATTAACTCTCTAAACATCACCCTTTATCTTTCCAGAACATTTTCTAAAATACCCAGTCTTTCACACTTTGACAGAATCTAACATTCAATTATCCCAGTACATTTTCATTGAGAGTTTGCTTCCCATGCTCTTCTCACAAAAGTTAAATCTCATGGTTCATCCTTAAACACGATAGCTGAATCATTTAACTGTCTTTGAATCCCTTCCTTTATTTTGCTTCTTGGGCAATAATCTGACACTTTATTTATTTCTATATAGTTGAATGTGGGTGGAGGAAAACACGAAACAAGGTAGTCTGGTATCCCATTACTTTCATGCCATTTACCTAAAGTAGACAATAGTGGCTCCTAGCCACAGTCTGGCATTTCCCTGTTCCAGTCACTCTCCCAGTCTACTAGACAGCTGCTTCATTACCTTGCCCATTGTCTTCAAACTTCCAACCCTATTTGAAATTCTCACATCTGATGATTTTGCTTCCCTTCATACTGGGGAAAGAAAAATACAAAGAAGATTCAAAAATACAAAAGCTTTCACTACTACTTTGACCCAGTAAACTGGATCAGTGCATTATACCATTTTACTCTCTTGTCTCTCTAGATAAAATATCTCAGCTCCTATTAAAAAAATCAACATTTACCTCCATTTTGAACTGATTCCATTCTCATCTTCTCAGTGACATTATCCTGGAAACTCTCTATATATCTCTCCATTTTCATGCTCAAGGAAGTATACCCAGTGAGACATAAAAAATACTTTCAATATCTACAACTGGATCAGTCAAATCAGCTATAATGAAAAATACTTCACTCACAGGAAGAAAGTAACCACTTGATGCCCATTATTTTCACTGATCCAGTCAGTTCTCCGGCTGCACTAGTTGAACAGGTTAAGCTTAATCTTAGAATGGTGAGCAATTTATGGTACTTTGGTATCTTCCTTTTAGGTGCTTTGGGCGTTTTAAATTGATCATATAAGGCATGGAAGGCAGCATTAGAACAAAATTAGAATAGATTTGAATATTAAGCAAAGGGACTGCAGCAGAGGCCCAGATATCACCACTGGAGGCATCAAGGGGATAAAACTGTACTACGTCTCCTCCACAGGAGCATGCCAGCATTTGTGGTTGTAGGTGGGTGCTTCTGTACTCTCTCCCAAACAGCAATCCTTTCAGCTGTTACAAAATGCAACTATTCCTTTTGGGGACTTCCAAGTCCTTTATGGTCAGTCCATATGTTGTGATCACACTGACCACAAAAGGTGATCATAGGAAGACATATAACTTAGGACAGGCCAAACAAATTCGGTCTTATGATTTTCTCTACTATAATCAGAAGAGAGGAACATTTTTCACTGGAGATGGCAAGATAGTGGAGTACATAGACGGTGTTTCCAGTGGCTATTTTTACTACTATATGTAAAGAGACATCTGTTAATGAAATCAGTAGATCTAAAAGACAATGAAAGGCATTAGTGAGGATATTATTTGAGCATCGGGCTTGGTGCTTTCTAAGTCATTCTTCTCTGAATTTTCAGTTGATTGTGACAATAGTTCAAATTTGAGTTAAGTTTCCATCATTTAATCAAGAAAGAGTCTTGATTAATACAGATATAAAGATAAAATAGAATATAAATGAACAGTATCCAAACAGGCTAAAGTGACAGAATAGTGACTTCATGGCATTGCTTCTGGAAGTCACATGGCATTGCTTCTGGAAGTCACAGCTGACCAACAATTGTTATGGTTCTATATTATTTGTGGTTACATACAAGATAGTTGGAGTTTGACATTTGGAAAAAGTTTTCCCTTTTACACTTTGAAAAAAGAGAGTATATATTTAAACACCAAATAGTAGACTTTATTAACCCATATTAGCAACTCACTCATCAACCTCTTTACCTGACCTTTTCAGATAATTTCTACCTCCCTAATTTTCAGAGGACCCACATTACTTAAATTGCTGTTGTAAGAACTGATCATTGTGGAAGTTATTGGTTATTGGTTTAGGGAGAAAAACTGAATAAATCTGAGCCGATTATTTTTCCTTCTGGAAAGTACGTCCTTCTGGTCAATCCTATTTGTTCAATAATTGCCTCCCAGCTGAAGTTGAAGATCCTTTCCAAGGAACTTAAAACTTGGAATTAGGGAGAGAAAATTATTTGGGGGAGAAAATTACTTGGAGAGAAAATTAGTTGCACTGAAATATCCACATCTTATGTTTTGGTTGCCTTATTCTAATGTGCAGAGAGAGGTAGGTTGAGAAGAATGGAACAAATTGCAGAGACATCCCAAAGGAAGGCTAGGATGACCTCCCCGTTTCCCCCACAAGATCTAGGTCTCCAGTTGTATTTCTGAGGCCCTGAATGGGATTCCCTAAAACACTCTACCATCTTTTTAATAAATTTATTTTTCTGCTTAAGTTTTAGTTAAGTTTCTGTTATTTCAACCAAAAATAGTCCTAATCATAAGACAATTTATCATGTGCCAGTAAAACATAAGATGCAGTAAGCTGATAGATATAGTGGCATAAAAACTCTGTCTCAACAAAAGCATTTGATCAGATTTGTCATGATGTTTTTATAAACAAGAGGAGAAATATGGGATGATTTAAATCAGAGACTGTTCTTACCACTTCTGTGACAGTGAGTAAACGATGCTGGTTAATGATGCCAACTTTTTGATAGTTTACAGCCTTATGTGACTGGGCTGCATTCTCAACTTTGTCTCAACAGTTTTTAACTTTATAATGCGAATGAGGATATTGATAACATGTTTATCAAAATCAAACATAACAACAACATGGGAGGTTAGTAGAATTTTTATTATTTTTTTAAAACAGCATACTAAACAGTACATTAACATTTAAGGGATAATTGTAAACCATTTAATTATAACAAAAAAATCCCAAAGACAGACAAAAGATAGGAATAGATAAATCTAAATAGCAGAATATGTAAAATAGTGTTGATTATTTTGAATAAAATTAAGCTCACTTACTTCAGCAACGTGATAAAACTATTAGAAATGCTCAAGCAGTGTTCAGCACTATTGATAAACGTATTGTGCCCAGGACAATGTCATAGTTAGAAGATAAATGAAGAGTCTTTAAGTAATAGCCTAACATAGTGGAGTATATGTTGAGAATAATCATCTGGTTTATGAATTTGTAGTAAATATTGCGTGTTTAGAACCAACCATTGAACTATTAGGATTGGTTATTGCGATAGTACAAATACTGAAAGAAAGTTGTAGAAGATGACCTAAATGTGGGTAAAGTTCGTTGCTGATTTTTTTTATTCTACTTTAAGTTCTGGGGTACATGTGCAGAACGTGCAGGTTTGTTACGTAGGTATACACGTGCCATAGTGGTTTGCTGCACCCATCAACCCGTCATCTACAAAATGTATAACTACATACCTGGCCTATTTGCCCACTTACACCATTGAGCCCTACTATAATGGTTGCAAATTCATTTTTAAAATATCTAATCTAAAATGACAAAGACAAGATATCAGTAAAATAATATTATACAGCTTTGAAAGATAGGAACATTTAATAGAGGGAGTAGTTAAAATCTAAGATCGACAAGAAGGATCTACAGGAAGAGGCTCCACATGGTACCCACCCAACTTTCCCCCTAAAACCCTAAGAGACTCCAGACTCCAACTGTCGGGTGGACCAGTGAGGTGAAATGGAATTAGAATGGAAGACATACAGGAAACAAGTGTCAAATTTGTGTTAAAAAACAAACCAGTGCATGCCTATGCCAACTTCCTCACAGTTGGATGATAATCTTTTCATCTAACCTGAAGATTTTTGCTATTTTAAATTAATGATTAATAAATTAGTTAATTTAATGCATTTGTCAAGCTATGGAGAAGGTGACAGCAGAATGAAAATATGAATCTTGCTGCTGTGGGTCTGGACACAAGGCAATTAAATTCAAGTTTACAAACTAAACTTGGGAAGCTTCTGCCACCTTCTCTGCAAAGCAGGATGATACATACTATCTCCGTTACACAAACTTGAAAATGGTGTCTCAGATGAAAGAAACCAGAACAAGCATGCGTGGAAAATAAAGTTATAACATGGAAAAAAAGGAAACATGGTGTGGTGTGCTATGTGTAGATAAACAATATGTGCATAGTCATGATATTCTAAACGTTAATTCAACCATTGATTATGATATTGGTATAAAAGAACAATGAAAGTTGGGAAATTGAATTGAAAGTACTTTAAATTTTAGCTTTTTTTTTACATCTCCACTTTACCACATACAAATATTTTCTCTTCCCCATACTCCAAGTATTGTTTAAATAATTATGGCTACCTAAATATGTTTATTACCAAGTTGCTAGTGTACTTCAATTCTTATTTATTGCTTTTGTTTTCCTGGTATTATCAATTTTGCTTGTTTGGTTAATTTCCATCTTCTTATTACTAAATCACTTTCAAACTTTCTAATGGATCTCAAAATGGTTAGCTTTTTTTTTTTTTTTTTAGTACAGTTCAACAATTCATATGGTACATAAATCTATAAGGTACCATTTGTTCCATTTTGTCTTCTTCTCCAAATTTTCATCATCATGTTCCAGACTGAGCTGGCTGATCTCTAGCTGGCCATACTGCTGTTATTTTGCAACTTCTCTTTCCCATTTATTTTGGAATTCTTTTTGTGTTTCTTCTCTGTTGGATAACCATTTCTTGGCGATCATGTATTTGATTTTCTCTCTCCCCCTGGTGGAGGATAACCTTCAGAATCTTCCTGAGAAAGGGTGCTTAAGAAGTAAACATTCTCAGCACTTACATGCCTAAAAATGTCTGCACTTTACCCTTTCGCTTAATTGACTTTTTGGATGTGTAAACAGCTCTAGATTGAAAATCGTGGAAGCCATTATTTCATTGCCAGCTTCTAGTGTTGTTAAAAAAATAATCATCCTGATTATATATTCTTGCTTTTTCCCTTATAGAGGTTTCGGGTTTTTTTTTCCCATTGATTCTGTTAATTTGATATTTTTTTCCATTAAAAATAAATTTTCTTAGTTCTGGAAAATGTTATTTTTTTATTCCCTTGCTATCTTTATCTTCTTAATGTATTCAGTTTTCTTTCCTTTGGTATATCTATAGATATATCTATAGATTTCTCTTCTGTTTATTGTTTTTATTTTCTCTTTAATTTTCAATTTCTATTTTTGGTGAGAGATATTATTTTCTTGAGCTACGCCCCAGATGAAAATATCACCCTGTAATTGTAATTCTTTGTTTTCTCTCCATATCCTAACTCTGTTTTGTTGTTTCTTTTCTAATTTTATGAAGTCAGGGACTTTGTCTCCTTTGTACTATGCCTGTTATATAATAGAATTTCAAGAGCCTCAAAAGCCTTTTTTTTTTTAAGTTAACATTATCTCTTAAATGTATTTCTAAATTTTCTTGATTAAAAATTCCCATGATCACATTTTTAATTTCCAGTGGCTTTTTCTTTATTCTTTGAATGTTCCTTTTACAGCAACCTGTTGTTTTCCTATGGACAGAATAAGACCTCTTCTCTTTTAAGGATATTATTAGTTTTTTTAAGTTTCCCTTTGCTCACTTTACAGTCTAATTTTTTTCTACTGAGGTTATTTTGTTGTCTATTTGATTGAATTCTATTTTCGCGTTGTGTGCTTTTCTCAATATTTGGTGATCTTGGCTCTCTGTTCACGTTTAAGAGAAGGATGAAAAAAATACATACCTGACATGAGACTGGTATGAACAGACTGGGATTATGGGCTGATGAGCCTAAGGATCATCTGTTGGTAAATGGGCAATCCACTCATATTCCCTTAAATGTCAATATCACAAGTAATTTCTCTTGCACTAGATGTCCATATGTTTCCTGGGTTCTGAAAGCCTTATTTGGAGCTTTCTAAGTGCTCATTTGGGGAAAAAACAAAAACAAAAACAAAAATAAAAAAACAAAACTTTAGATTCTCTCTAGTATACATGTAGGAATTCTTGAAGTTCCCTTATCTTTAGCAGATACTTCACCCCTGCAGTTAGGGGGACCTGGTAGCTCTGAGTTTAAGTCTTTATGACTAAATCTCACCAGAGAGTAAATTTCCTGTCTCAGAATAGCTTGACTCCATGAGTCAGCTGAAAGTTTCCAGTATTCTATTTGCTCTTTTTGCAGGCTTTCAATCAATCATCTTATTTTTCTTCAGACTTACCAGCACCCATTTCTGCAGAAATACTGGTTCTTTTACTTCCTGAGTTTCTTCGGGGTTCAGAGGCGAGTCACTTGGCTTTTTATTGGTGGTAATGCTTTAGCTTTGCCTGCTCTGATAAGTATCTTCTCATCTACCTAGTTTCCAGCTTCAAAACATTGTCGATGTTACTGTTTATTTATTATTATCATCCTATCTCCAATTTGCTCAGTCTTCTTCAATGGCTTACTGGAGCTTTGCGGGGGTTAGTTAAAATGAAATCATGTGTTCTTTCTGCATTTTTAAATTGGCTGTCTAAGCATAGAAATTAGAAATAAGGCTGAGGAAAAAACAGCTGAAATGCTCAGAAGTAGCTGTTTCTATAGATAGAGAGTGTGGTTATAATATTGTTGTTGATTTTACAGACATCTTTATTTTTTTATTTTATTTTTTTTGAGACGGAGTCTCTCTCTGTCGCCCAGGCTGGAGTGCAGTGGTGCGATCTCAGCTCACTGCAAGCTCTGCCTCCCAGGTTCACGTCATTCTCCTGCCTCAGCCTCCCAAGTAGCTGGGACTACAGGCACCGCCACCGCGCCTGGCTAACTTTTTGTATTTTTAGTAGAGACGGGGTTTCACCATGTTGGCCAGGATGGTCTCGATCTCCTGACCTCGTGATCCGCCCGCCTCGGCTTCCCAAAGTGCTCGGATTACAGGTGTGAGCCACCGCGCCCGGCCTAGAAGTCCTTTAGTAAAAGTGACATATATTTTCAAATAATATAAACATATTATTTTGATAGAAAAAGAAATGATTTAATTAAAAAAACTGGTAAATTTTTTTGTTTAATATGAACATATTATTTTGATACAAAAATACATGATTTAATTAAAAAACTGGTAAAAATTTTATTTTTTGAACTTTGCATGTCATCTTTTCATTGCAATTTTCAGACATGCTTGGATCAAAAAAATACCTTTTTAAAAACAATTTGCTGGTTACCTAAAAACCATTCCCTCACATCAATTTTTGAGTAATCACATAAAGAGTTAAGCAGTTGCAAGGTGGTTCTAACAGAGGCAGAGATTTAAGCATGTCAATTCTCCTCGGAATTATAAATAGAATTTAGCAAAGAAAATTTTAATATAATCAACTTTTTAAAAATTATTGTGAAGTTTACACCCGGAAAACATAGATAATTAGGAGCTCAAAACAAGCTTTTCTTGAAGGGTCTGAAGAGATATTGATATTGCATGCTTTCAGTCTAATTTGAGTGTTCCAGAGAATGAAGTAAGTAACTAAATTTGGTTTCTGCATTTGAAAATTAACAACTCATTGTAGGTTTAATACATTTTGACAGATTGGCTTTTGTATTTTTCCCAAATATTAAAACATAGCTTGTAAAAATATTGAATGATTGATTCTACTTTTAAAAGCTCAGTTAGTATGAAATGCCTGAGATTGCTGAATGTCTGAAGACATTCAAATGTATTGGAGGATGCAAGAAGCCTTACCTGCTTATAAGATGTGCCTGGCCAGGCGCGGTGGCTCACTTCTGTAATCCCTGAACTTTGGGAGCCCGAGATGGGTGGATCATTTGAGGCCAGGAGTTTGAAAGCAGCCTGGCCAACATGGCAAAAGCCTGTCTCTACTAAAAATACAAAAATTAGCTGGGCATGGTGCCACGTGCCTGTAATCCCAGCTACTCAGGAGGCTGAGGTGGGAGAATTGCTTGAACCCAGGAGACGGAGGTGGCAGTTGCAGTGAGCAGTGAACTCGCCACTGCACTTCAGCCTGGACGACAGTGCAAGACTCTGTCTCAGAAAAAAAAATATAGTGTGTGCCCAAAGGCTTTTTCATCAGCAAACTATTAACTAATAAACTAGACAACCAACCAACCAGTCAAAAGATATACGTGTGTCTAATTATTATTATTATTGTTATTATAGTTCAAGGTCTGCAGTACACATGCAGAACATGCAGGTTTGTTACATAGGTATACGTGTGCCATGGTGGTTTGCTGCACTCATCAACCCATTACCTACATTAGGTATTTTTCCAATGCTATCCCTCCCCCAGCCCCTGACCCCCATGACAGGCCCTGGTATGTGATGTTCCCCTCCCTGTGTCCATGTGTTGTCATTGTTCAACTCCCACTTATAAGTGAGAACATGTGGCATTTGGTTTTCTGTTCCTGTGTTAGTTTGCTGAGAATTATGGTTTCTACCTTCATCCATGTCCCTGCGAAGAACACGAACTCATCCTTTTTTATGGCTACATAGTATTCCATTTTGTTTATCCAGTCTATCATTGATGGGCATTTGGGTTGCTTCCAAGTCTTTGCTATTGTTAATAGTCTTGCAATAAATATACATGTGCATGTGTCTTTATAGTAGAATGATTTATAATCCTTTGGGTATATACCCAGTATGGGATTGCTGGGTAAAATGGTATTTCTAGTTCTAGATCCTTGAGGAATCACCACACTGTCTTCCACAATGGCTAAATTAATTTACATTCCCACCAAGAGTGTAAAAGCATTTCTATTTCTCCACATCCTCTCCAATATCTGTTGTTTCCTGACATTTTAATGATCACCATTCTAACTGGCATGAAAGGGTATCTCAATGTAGTTTTGATTTGTGTTTCTGTAATGACCAGTAATAATGAGCATTTTTTCATATGTTTGTTGGCTGCATAAATGTCTTCTTTTGAGAATTGTCTGTTCATATCCTTTGCCCACTTTTTGATGGGGCTGTTTATTTCTTGTATATTTGTTTAAGTTCTGTATAGATTCTGGATATTAGCCCTTTGTCAGATGGATAGATTGCAAAATTTTTCTCCCATTCCGTAGGCTGCCTATTCACTCTGATGATTGTTTCTTTTGCTGTGCAGAAGCTCTTTAGTTTAATTAGATCCCATTTATCAATTTTGGCTATTGTTTCCATTGCTTTTGGTGTTTTCATCATGAAGTTTTTGCCCATGCCTATGTCCTGAATGGTATTGCCTAAGTTTTCTTCTAGGATTTTTATGGCTTGAGTTCTTATGTTTAAGTCTTTAACCTATCTTGAGTTGATTTTTGTATAAGGTGTAAGGAAGGGGTCCAGTTTCAATTTTCTGTATATGACTAGCCAGTTTTTCCAACACAATTTATTAAATGTGTTCTTTTTATTTATAATTTTATTCCTATCTCAGGAAACTGTGCGTTACATTGGCCACACATTTTTCAGTGCAATGTGTTATGTGACTTGGTCAATATTGTCTGGTTATTAGTGAAGTTTGAATTTTCTTTTCTTCCTACTCTTCCTACCCTTCCTTCCTTCCTCTTTCTATTCCACTTCTTGTTCTTTCTGAACATTGATTCCTTCACTACCCATCTCTAATATTTAACGGCACAGCAGAAACAGTGGGACTTTTATTTATAATCTTTTCAGTGAGGAGAGAAAAAAACAATTCCTAACTGAAAACTTAGTAAAATAGGAGGTCCATATAATAAGTCAGGTCTTCAAGGAATCAGAGAGAACCTAACAAATAATCTGGCCTTTCCCTTTGTTGGTGGGACCTTGCAATTTGGAAAATGGTGGCCACTTCATTCACTCAGCAAAGGTGAATACAGCACGTATATAAGGTAGTGATTATTTTAGCATTCATAGCAAATGAATATCTTGATTCCCAATAAGTGCCTGGCATCTCATTTCATATCAGTGAAACATAGGTAAGACTACTTCTTCTGAATGATACATGATTGACTTTTTATGTTTGAAAGAGTGTGGAGAAGGGATTTTCTGAACACTTTGTGACATGGTTACGTTTTTAAATGGTAAATTTATGGTAATTTTCAAAATTGTGAAGAAGTCTAGAAAAAAGTAGCTTTGAAATATAAAAGGATGTTCTCATTAAAACTTTGAGAAGCATATCACATTGATTTAAAATTTAAAATGAATTATTTAAAGTATTTCTTCAGACTCACAGACCCTATCCTCCTGCCTAATCTTATTTTAGAATTTCCTGACTTAAGTAGAAAAAAGCTGTGTTTTGAACTCTGTTCAAAGGTTAGGTTTTGAAGACCTGTGTTTCTTCAGATTAAATGTGATTATACATAATATCTATCAACATTAAACAGCACATTACATTTTGGAATTTGACTTATTTTTAAAAATCTACATGGATAGATTTACTTTTATATTGGTAAACAAAGAACCTAATTACACGTGCTTTTTCTCTCAAGTCTATGGTTTCCATATTTGATTGTTTCATGTGAAAATGGGTATTTTAAGATTCATTCTTACGTCCACAGATGTATGTAAAACTATCTTGCTTGAAAATAGTGGGAGTGTCTCAAGGCATAAATGCACGTTTGGTCACCATATTTGGTCTCCATTTTAAAGATGGCATTGCATTGTACTTGGTAAAAAAAGTTCTAAATGTTCAGATTATGAAAGAGACAATTTTAGTTATTTAATTAAATTAACTTTCTTTAAAACAGAAGTGAAAGGTAGATATTTTTAAAATTACTCTTTAAAAATTCTAAAACCGATTTATGACTTGTTTAGCATTAGTTAAAAAATTCTAATTTTCTCAAAATGTATATGAACTGGAAATTTTATTTAAAAATTGTTTTAATTGCTTAGAGTCAGAAGAAAATGCTAATAAACAATTTACAACCTTAGAATAATATATTCAGCATAACTGAGTCTTTTGTTTGTTTG
This sequence comes from Theropithecus gelada, assembly GCF_003255815.1. NCBI lineage: Eukaryota > Metazoa > Chordata > Mammalia > Primates > Cercopithecidae > Theropithecus > Theropithecus gelada. The sequence continues at coordinate 44,532,960 of NC_037670.1, read as the reverse complement.
TTGATTTGGTAGCTGTAACTTTAAGGTGCAGATGGTGAAATAGACTCTAACAGTGCTTTATTGCTCACACTGTCTCTAGAGTTTTAAGATCCAATTGCACCTATAAAAAGGGGTAATTAGTCCTTTCTGTTTTATTGCCGTTAAGGGAAAAAAGGCTGTTTCAGTTAACTGCCAACTGGATATTATTCTAGAATAAAATCCTGGTATCAGTAACTTCTTCTCCTTTTCAAATTCCAAGTCAAGAGTTCAAAACATGTGAGAAATGTCACCTTCTTAAATATTACGGTCTATTAATTACATCCTTGTAGTGAAGTTTATTGGTGCAATTAGTCGACAGACAGGAATATCAGTCTTTATAAAATTATATGTGGTGGGGACAAGGTTAATACTAATTTCATAGGCATTAAGGTTATATTTGAGTGCATTCAAAGATAAGAGAACCATGATATTAGTAAAAGGATATCTTTTGATTTGTTTAAAAGTTTGAAAATAAGAACATACTCAAAGAATATTTTTCTTCACAAATCCAGTAGTGTTGGCAGATTGAAAATGTGTAATTATAATTATTTTCCATTTAGACATGTATTATTTTGATAGCAATTTCTCAGTAATATCAAATATAATTACCCAACTTTAGAAAGTAATTTCATTTCTCCCTACCTACACATGTGGCTATAATATAAAAAGTGATAAACATTTTGTTTTAATCAAAAGCACAAAGTAGGTATTCTAGCTTCCAAAATAATTTTCAAGCATGTCAAAAAAATTCATGTCAAGTATTAGCTTATTTTTAACTTTAGGATTTAGTGCCCTATAGGTAATGTGGCTTAATTCAGAGGCTTTGAGATATTTCTGCATAACTTTTACTATCTCGAGATGTGAAAACAAAGAATCCCAAGGAAGATAAATGAATTGAAAGGATCAACATGCCACATAACCAGTGATGGCATTAGCATTTGTTTGTGAATTAATTATATTAATGGTTATAATTAGGATAATTTGAGCTTTTACATTAGTATAATGACAGTTTACTTGTACTGTTTTAGTCTATGTTTTAATTCTGCCAACTGTGAAATGGAAGAAAATGTCAATACAAAGAACAAAGCAGAATTTGCAAAGGAATGGAAAAAACTACATCAAGACAAATGAATCTTGAATTAGCTCATGAGCTGAATAATATCATCAGTTTTTGTACTTGTAAATTTATTTTTTAAATCCATATATAACATGAAAGATCGATAAAGACAGCTGCATTTTTAATTCAAATAAGATCAGCTGTTTGGCAGAGGAGGCAGAGAAAAGAAAAATTGCTACAACGATTTAAGTGAAGTGAGAAAATCAACGACAAAGTGAAGCACAATGAAATCATCATGTAAAATACACATTAAAAGTACCTTCATTCATTTTAGAAAAAAATGTTTGCTTAGTTTGCTTTTCAATGTATCTAGCATAGTTTATAGCATAGTTTATATGTATTAAAAAGTTTTCTTAGCTATCCTTCAATGCGGACATAAGAACATTAAAGGTAAAAACAATTTTTGTTTAATTTCCTATTTAAGGAATCTTAGTCCTGTTATTGTGTTGGTCAGCATTATGCTATCAGCACAATCTATTTTAGGCTATGTGCTATTTTGCCTTTTTTTAAAGGGGAGAGTCTTACTCTGTCCCCCAGGCCAGAGAGCAGTGGTGTGATTATAGCTTACTGCAGCCTGAAACTCCTGGGCTCAAGTCATCCTCTCACCTCAGCCTTCTTTCTGAGTAGCTAGGACTACAAGTGCATGTCACCACTCCTGGCTAATTTTTATTTATTCATTTATTTTTTCTTGGTAGTGACTAGGTCTCACCATGTGGCCCAGGCAAGTCTCAAACTTCTGGCCTCAAGTGATTGTTCGACCTCAGCCTCCCAAAATGCTGGGATTACAAACATGAGACACCATGCCCAAAGTATTTTACCTCTTACGACAAAATCTCCCCCTGGCATACTGATTCCTACTTTGTTTCCCTATTCCTCATTCCCTGTTGTGAGTGCTATATGTAACCCAGCAACCACAGCTCAACAGATCAGATATCTACACTAATTATTAATAGGGGCCGTCTACTTACAAGTTGCCTGGATCTTAACTATCTATTAATAGATGCCTACAATACCAGCTCATTCACCTACCAGTTTTTCAGTTGGATTTTTTTTCACTGAATCTGCTTCTTGTTGTCTTGTCTGAAAGGTCCGCTCCAGTTAAGGGCTCCCTGCCAAACTGTTTCGTGTAGCCACTGCTGTTAGGCTCATAAATTGCCTTCTCTGTCTTTGTGATGGTTTCTCACTCTATCGTTAATAGCATGTCCCACTCAGTTGCTCAATGAAATTCAATTTTATCAACAAGATTCACTGATTCAAAAATAGTTATTGATCTCCTTTCTAAGCAGTTATAGGTGCTAATTATATAATGATAAACAAATAGACATGGTACCTGCTTACCTGAACCTTCTATTTTAGTGAGCTGTATGTATTACACTCACATAAATATATGTAATTAAGATTTTAATGTCATAAAAAGGTAACATCAGGATATTGTAATAAAGACTATGAGAAATAACTGAATTTGAGAGGACAGTCTCTGTAATTTACACTTTTTGAAGATTTAGCTATTATTATAATTAATAAAATTATTAACAATCATCATTATTATATTATTACTATTATTATTGCAATATAATAGTTATGGACATTTTATTGCGATAAAACTCTAACAAGTGACCTTTATTGGGAGCTTAAAATATGCTACGTGCTCTTCTAAATATCTTATATACATTAAATCATTTAATATAGCAAACAAATCTATGAGAATGGTGATATTACCTCAATTTTTACAAGTGAAGAAAATGCAGTAAAAAGATGAGGCCACCTGCCTAAGGCCACACTACTAGTGAAGGTTTGAGAGGGAACAGAGTGAAGGTGATCCAGTGCCAGTGCCTGTACTTTCATCACATTGCTATACCACCTGTCAGGAGGCTGAGACCCAAACCTCACCTGAGTTGAAATTTGCAAAAGAATAAGAATTCTGCCAGTGTACCGTAAATAGAAGGAAAAGCACATGAAATGCCAATCACATGGATTAGATCTGGAATGTAGTGACTATGCGTGTGGGCAGAGTAGCTCAAAGTGAGGACTAAGGCATGTTCACGGGTAGATCCTGCAGGACTCGGAAAGCTAAGGGACGTCAGGAAGGTACTCTTTGCAGGCCATTTACTTCATCCACTTTATGTCTTCCTGTTTGATTTGCTTTGCTTTATTTAGCTTTGCTTAATCATTCCAAGTGTTTTGCAGAGAATTAATTGGAATGAAGCAATGACAAATTGTTCAAGAACAATTGGTGTAGTTAAGAAAAAGACAGTGATGATCTCCACGAGGGTTGTAGCAGCAGAAATGCAGAAAGTTACACAGAACAGAATTACATTTGAAAAAACAATATATATGTGGGACTATGTGGGAGGCTCTTATTCTAATAGGTACAGATACATTAAAGCTAAAATAGAAATCCTTTAGGAACATTAAATATTCTGGATTTTAAGAAAATGGGCCAATACTTTTGCTAACTGGATGAATGTGATAGCTAACTAACACAATTGTTAAAAGAGGAAACTTCTGAACCTGTTGAGAAATAAATAAGCAATAAAATGATAAAATAAAGAATTATAAACATACAGATTAAGGAAAACAATAGTATGAAACATATTTTTGTAAATTTTCCTGCATGCTTATATTATAAAATAAATGTTATAAATATTAAGAACTTACAGACGTAATTAATAGCAAGAGGTTTAAATAATTAATCATTCCAGATTCACTTGATAGATTTACATATAATCACAGAATTAGTGGAGGAAAGAAATGGAGCAGCTGTCACATACTTGAACACGAGAAAGTGTTTTATACAAAGTTTAGAAGTTTTACTTGCACAATTAATGCAATAGACTGAATGTGTCCCCCTCATCTCCCATATTCATATGTTGAGCCCTAGCCCCCATTGTGATGGTATTTGGAGATGGGGCCTTTGGGAGAATATTAGATTTAGATGAGGTCATGAAAATGGGGCCTTCACAATAATAAAGAAAGGGGACCTTTATAAGGGATAAGCACACTTATGAGAAGAGGAAGAAACAATATGGGGGGCTGTCTTTGACATTTGAGGACACAGTGAGAAGGATTTCATCTCCAAGCTGGAAAGGGAGCCCTAACAAGAACCCAACCTTCATGGCCACCGGATCTCAGACTTCCAGCCTTCAGAATCATGAGAAAATAAATCTCTGTTGCTAAAGCCACCCAGTCTACAGTATTTTGTTATGACAGCCCAAGCTAATTGAAACCATCAGTTTTTTAAAAAGATAAAAATACAGTGAATAACTTTAGATAGAGACAAATGGCCAAGTACTAATCCAATGAAGATTATTTTTGGTAGTTTTAGATCTAAGATTATTTGAATCTAAATTAAACTAATAATAAAAAAAATCAATTCAACTTGGAATACTCTAGGCATTATGCTTAAAGGCTTCAACAGTGACCCAACCCAATGTATTTGAGGGGTCAAACATTTTACTTGTATGAATAGACTAGGTGTCTCTAAGGGAAAGTGAAAATTGGAATTAATTTGAGAATTCTGCTAGTTTCCAGAAAGCAGCAGCAATACTTTCAACATAAATATTAATGAGTAGTGTAAGTATGGGAAACAACCCTACTGAGTATGGGAATGGATTAAGAATCCTTCTAAATAGTAAAACGATTAGTAGTAGCCAGATTGACGAGAACAGTATATATACAGGTGTCTGTTTTCCAAGGTATTAGACTGATATTAGCAAAATATCTAGTCTTAAGAACAGCTTACTCCTTTGAAACATGGCATTTTGAGGAGTGCCATCCTATACTTGGAAGATGCTAATGTTTTAGTGTCTTGGCAATGCTTGACATTCTTGAGGAAATTTTAAATTATATTATTTCCCAGTATTGGAAATTAAAGGCAGATCACTGTGCTTTGATAATTAATTTAAGAGAGGTTAAGACCGGCAATTGCTAATGAAATTTTAAATCTTCATTTAGGACAGAACCAAATAAAATGTGATAACACAGAAATGTGTCTTAAAATGATCCACAGGGTAGGTCCAAATTTTTCTCAGGAAACAGTGTTCCACTGCAGAGAAATGTGGTATGAAAATTTTAAAATATTATGTGATTCCATAGAGTATAGCTTCTCTTACATTAGCTGAATTGGTCATAAGGGGGCTGAAATCAATTACAAACCATAGTCATTTTATTTTGAGGTCATTTTAATCCCGTTAAAAGTAAAACTTTGTTACCTGAATGGAGATGTATATTCACATAGTATTTATTATCTATACAGACAGCTGGAGTGAGAAGCAGTCAATCTCATTTATCTAGAAACATCAAATTACACATATTCATGATGGCAAAATAAATTCTTGATTTATTTGATTTAAGATTTGTATAGAATCTGTCAACATAGTACTCATTACTTCCTTATTTCTTATAATATTTTATGGCCATTAATCTTTTCTTTTTTAAAAAAATATTAAGGTAAACTTACCTCTTTGCCCATAATAGGTGCCATCCATCTCGCCATCTTAAATTAATGTATATTAATAGTTTATATTATTTCTAACTCTTTTATAATAATAATATTTAAAATGAATTGTTTTTAAGAAAATTGCTCTTAGGCTAAGTTGAAAATTATTTTATGTACTGCACATAAATGGCAGTGACAGATCCATTTTTTGAAGGGAGAGAGATAAAGAACTTCAACTAAATTTAAACTACCTTGAACATTTTCTAGATTCATATTCAATTGCAAGTAGGTTAATCACTTGTTAGGCTGTGAATGACTCACCTTCTATTTTCTCAGGTTCTTAGAATGTGAAAGTAATATGATATTTGTTTCTTCTATGGTAGACAACCATATATACTTAATGATTTGCTTTGTTCACTTTATTTTAGACAGAAAGTTTTAAAAATGTATAATTGGTATTAAAGTGAGTAAATTCTACTTTTACTGAAAGTGTATTTATCATTCTGACATTTTACCTATGTATATAATACATTGAAATTTGATTTAAGATATCACTATGAAGTCCAGTCATAAATTATAAATAGGCACCTAATTAAATACCATTCTAAACTCAATACCCTTTTATCTAGAAAAGACATCATGAAATGAACTTTGCATTAATAACAAAGTATAGCAAAAATAAAATCAACTTATTCTAATTATGGGTGGCCTTCGGTTTACTTAACCAAGCATATGCATCAAATACAATATCAATATACTTAGCCTTTGGTGACAGTGGCAGGTTCAAAGTCTTTGGAGGCAATTCTTCCTTCTAATGTATTATTCATCATGGTGGTGCAGCCATGTATCTGTAGTAAGGATTGACAAAGTAGCAATGGAACAAACTTATAATAAATGAAGAATTGGATAAAGTTACCTGTGAAAATATGCTAACAGAATAAACATCAATTAGTGTTGGGGGAGATGAATTATATTTTATGACCACTGATAATGGATTCTGAGTAAATAGGTTTACATTTCACTGGGGAAGGTTACTGTAAATTGAAAAGATGCAGCAGAAATGCAGTTATATAGGAAGCAGAGGGAAAATCATTTAATCTGATGAGTGTTTTTATGAGAAATTTTGACTCATGTAATAATTATTCAGTGTAAGTGGTGAAATATTATAATAGATATTTGGAATAGGATTTGAAAACTGGTAACAAGTGTATCAGGATAAAATTGAAAATTATGATATGTGGCCTTTTTTTGCATGTAAAATTTCAGTAGTAATTGAATCAATTTTGTTATTTAGTGCATTAGAGAAAAAATTATTTCCTAAGGTCTACCAATATATACATAAAGTCCTTCTTTTCATTGATGTAACAAATATATATACATAACCTGTCAAATTAAATTTCATTCCTGTTTTATGGTGGGCATTGTAAAATGAGTTAACTGATGAGCAATTTCCTTTCTTATAATGCTGTCAGCAAACATAAACCTGATACTGCAATTGACAAACTCACCAAATCTCACTCTTCCTCTTCCCTTAGAAGAAAAATGCCAGAGCAGGTGCTACATTATGATCATCAGAAAGCCATTCTGTTTAACATGAATAATGTCATTCAGAGGGTTAGCCATCTGTTTGCTGAGTGTTTTTCAGACCTACACCCACAGCAGCACAAAAGCAATGCATGTGGGTGCCATAATCATGGATCTTCCAAAAAGCTTTTGTCTCTTGTAAAAATGAAGTGAGATTATTTTAAGAACTAAGTTATATTAGAAATGCAGGCACTTAAATGCTGTCTTTTTTTGTTGCTTTGTGGATTCCAGATATGTAAATTAAATACTGTTTGGGTTTCTGCGTGTAATTTATGAGCTTAAAAAGGAGAACTGAGCAAATTAATTATAGTTCAAAAATGTGCATCACTGAGACAAATGCAGTCTGTTGTGCTTATATTTCTTGGACTTTATATCCCATTTTAAAGTGTAATTTTTTCCAGAATATTTATATTGTATTTTTACTTTGTATTCCATGTTAGAAAACTAAGTAAAGAGTTTCCTTTCCAAATACAGTAAGCAAACATTGTTCATTAAATATTTTCCCAGAAAATAAAGCATAAGGGAAATTGAACAAAGAGTTAAATGAAATCAGATTTTCTTTGATGTTTCTCACTCTACTGCCGTTCAAATGATAATTATAGAATTATCTTTAGTTAGAGTCCACTATTTTATCACAACAACATAGTGATGTTTCCTCCAGGATTAATTCAGGAAGCTCCTAAAAAACTAATTAATATAAAATAATACTTGAAAAAAAAATACCTGTATAACTTCAGTAAACACATCATTAAAAACCTTAAATTTGTGTGTGTGTGTGTGTATATATATAAATGTATGTGTGTATGCATATCTATATATAGGCATATATAGCATAAGTCTTCATGTTACTTACTCTAGCCACAATCATTACATATTTCTGAAAAAAAAACCACTCTTCCTCAGACATATGATTGTCATTGTATTTAGGAAATGACTGATAACAATGTTCAATCTACTTTAATGAAGTCCAAACTTATATCAGGCATTGAAATATTTGACAATTAGTTTTGAATATATTTGAACGTTTAGAAAGTGTTTTGAGCAATTTGAATCTATCCAATGCATTTTTTTGATATTTCTAAAACAATATAATACAATATCAATGAGATTTCCTTGTAAATTAGTAAATCATATGCATCAAATTCAGTAACTGGTGGACAGATAAGCACAAAAATATACAGAATTTCCTGATACTACGATCTACTAGAACCTCATTTTAATACATAAATTTTAAAAAAACTATTAAAATAACTTTATATCTACCTGCCTGGATCTAGTAAAAGAGTAACTTCAGGAAGTTCAAGCGCTTGCTTAGGACATTTGGAACCCCAGCATCATAGCAATCATGAATATGTATGAATTATGTTTACTGGTGTTAGTGACACTCTACTTATGGGAAATGTAGAGATGCATCAAGGGAAATGTACATAGAAAAGACACAGTTGTGATTTGAGACTCTTAAAGGACTACAGGCAAGGAAGAGAAACTCATTCTACAGACATTTCAAAGTAAACTAATACATAGTGAGTTTTTACATGATTCTAATCTACATGAGTCCAATCCACTATTTCTAGTCTGTGAAACCTAATTTGACCTTGATTAGTGGAAATGAAGGCTTAAAGATGACAGAAAATCAGCACCTGCTCAGTGATGATGTACACAGAAATTTTAACTTCCAAGAAGGTATTGATGGGTTTTTATTCTATACTGTAAGCTGAGCACAAAGAAGAGAAAAAGTGGGTCAGAGCTAGAGGTTTGAAGGTCATTGGAAACAAGATGAAGGCTTGTATATATTTACAGGCATGGAAGAAAAAAATCAAAACAAAATTTGTGTTTTCTGCTTTTGGAAAATGATTACTTTAGATGGTGAGAGCATAGGAGGTTACCACTTTCAGTTACCCAAGACTGAGATGTTCTTTCTGAATGCAATGATCTGTTCACTTACGGGACTAGTATGACATTGACAAAGGGAGCAATTAATACTATAAATTATAGAATATATGTAAAACAAAGTTTAGGAAATAAGTCTCAACTTTTGAATAACAGCTTTCTTGATTACCCCATATAAAGTTATCCCTTCCATGTTTTTGCATAGATCTTTATTATAATAGTAACCACGTTGATTCCCATTTATTTATATTTTACATTTCTGATTTATCTTGTTTATTAGGTTATCTGTTCTCTGAAATCAGAACATATTTTATTTCTTCTTCATGTTCCCAGCACCTGGCACACAATCTACTATATAACATACACAATAATATTTATTAAACAGATGAGTAACAATAAAACTATTCTAATTACATATATTGATACTGTGCATATTGATTTGATTAATTTCAAAGTCATCTAAAAGTTATGTTATTTCCCTTACTCTGGGGAACAAACATAATTTCAGATAAAACAGTGTTGTACTGATCTTGAGAATAAAGTCCAGGACTAAATAAATAGATGTAGTAATTGCTTTCTTAAAACATATATTCTGTCAAAAAAGTCAAAGTCAAGTGAATGAGAAATCTGAAGTTTACAATATATGTGTGACTTATAAATAAATAACTCAATAATTAAAATAACTCATTAGAGGATTGCTACATTTGAACTTGTGTCATAAGGCTATTATTCTCCTAATGATTCTATGCAGTTTAGTAGAAAAATTGAATTTCCTTAATTATTTTTATGCTCTTCATCTTGCATGTTAATTTTATCATTACTAATAGCAAACATTCCTTTCAATTTTAGCCAGAATAATTTTAACCCAAATCAACTATGCCCTATTAGATTTCTGATTCTGAAGATGGAGAATGAGCTAGATTGTATTCCAGGGATTCAAAAGGAAAGAATTTTAACATAGAATAACTATAGAAAAGAGAAAATGTGGATGTACAGTTTGAAGTATTGGTCATAAGGATGAATTATAGTGGTTGCCTATTTTACAGAGATTTTAACAAATATTACCACTTTACATAGACAATGTTTGTGTTCCCCTAAAATTCATATGTTGAAATCCTAACCCCAAATCTGTTTGTTTTATAAGGCAGGGGCTTCGGTGGGGGGCTAGGTCATGGATGCAGAGCCCTCATGAATAGAATGAGTATCCTCATAAAAGGGATGATAAATTACCTAATTGGTACAATGAAAATTACTCAGGCAATGGTTATACTAAAAGCCCAGGTTTCACCAGTATTGCAACATATCCATTTAGTATGCAACATATCCATATAGCAAAACGGCATGTGTATCCCTTAAAATTATACAAATATAAAATAAAGATAAGCAAAAACAAAAATAAAAGATACCCCAGAGATTGAGCCTCAGCACTTTTTCTAAGTGCTTTATGTATATTAAGTCATTCACTTCTTATATCTACCCTGAGAGTCCAGTTTACAATTTTATCTCCATTTTATGAATTAGGAATAGATGCAAAGATACACACCGAGTAATAGGTAAGAATGGGAATTAGGACATATAATTTCTGGTTGTTAAATATTCCCTTTAATCGTTCTTCTAAATTGTCCCTCAAGAGCAAGGGGAAGCATCAAAGTTAGCATGTAAAGTAAAATAAAAGGAACCAGTAGAGTCAGTTGAAAATGTACAGGTCTGCTTGGCCTTGTAGGGAGAGAAACAAGGAGAAAAGATTGCCAGAGATGTGCAATAGTTTGAAATCTTACAAACAGTGGGATTTCCAGAACAAAAAAGATAGATGCTGGCTTACTTAGTGATCCATTCATAGCTCTCAGCTATGAGGTGTCCTCTGCGAGACGGGCCTTAGATTGGACCTATGTCTTAGTCCATTTTGTGCTGCCATGACAGAATAGCACAAACTGGGTAATCCTCAAAGAACAGAGATTTACTTTTATAGTTCTGGAGCCTGGGTAGTCCAAGATCAAAGGGCTGGTATCTGGTGAGGGCCTTCTTGCTGCATCATCCTATAATGGAAAGTGAAAGGGAAAAAGTCCCCGTAAGAGACAGCAAGAGGATCAAACTCACTTTCATAGCAAACCCACTCATGATAAGAAACCTACTGCCCAGCCTGGCTAGTATGGTGAAACCCAGTCTCTACTAAAAATAGCCAGGCATGGTGGCATGTGCCTGTAGCCCCAGCTACTTGGGAGGCTGAGGCAGAAGAATCACTTGAACACAGTAGTTGGAGGTTGCAGTGAGCCAAGATTGTGCCACTGCACTCCAGCCTGGGTGACAGAGCAAGACCCTGTCAAAAAAAAAAAAAAAAAAAAAAAAAAAAAAAAGAATCACTACCCTGTTAATGGCATTAATCCTTGAATGAGAGCAACAGAAACCACAGAGACCTGGATTTGAGTCTGGTGCCATAACTTAATTGCACTTTGGGTTGTCTTCCTGTAGAATGTGTGAGTAGTATACTTGCATAGAGAACAGTGTGCATCAAGTATTTCTGACAAGCAGAGTTGGCTGTATAAGACTGAATGATCATTTGAAAATACCTGCCCTCTGTCCTGAAGAAGTATATTCTATTTTCTTGACTCTCCTCACATGGGACTTGGCCTGTAGCTTGCCTTGGCCAGTAAATAGAGAGCAGGAATACTACATATCACCTCTGCACAAAAGCTTTATAAGCAAGTACATTGTTTGACATTATTTATTTTCTTCTGCCATGCTGAGTGGCAGGGTCCAATTAAAGGTGGCTCCATCCAGCTGAGTTTAGGATAAAGCACTATGTGGGACAAAGCTACCCTAGAGTCACTATGAACATGTGATTTTCATAAGAAATAAACCATGGTTTACTGAGCCTCTGAGGTTTGGGAGACATTATCACAGAGTAACATAGCCTATCTTTTTGCAGTAACTTTATACTGTCTCAACTTAGCTATGCTGGAAATGCACACACACACACACATATGTGTGTGTGTGTGTGTATATATATATATATATATATAGAGAGAGAGAGAGAGAGAGAGAGAGCGAGAGAGAGAGAGAGAGAGACAGGGTCTCACTCTGTTACCCAGGCAGGAGTGCAGTAGTGTGATCTCAGCTCGATGCAACCTCCATCCCCTGGGCTCAAGACGTCCTCTCACCTCAACCTCCAGAGTAGCTGAGACTACAGCCATGTGCCACTGTGTGTAGCTAATTTTTGTGTTTTTGGTAGAGATGGATTTTCACCGTGTTGCCCAGGCTGGTCTTGAAATCCTGAACTCAAGTGTTCTGCTCATCTAGGCCTCCCACAGTGCTGGGATTACAGGGGTGCGCCACTGCACCCTGCTGAGCTCTATTTATTAGTACACTTTTCCATATGTGATTCTGAGTTAGAACTGGACAAAAGAGAAACTTGCATGAGTCGTGGAGACAGAAGGAAAGCAGCAGCTGGCATTGTCCAATGGCAAGAGTGAGGCACTAGGCACTGTTGCTACCTGTATTAGAGCGCCTCAGGGTAAAGACAGAGTAGTTAAAAGTCTAACTTACCCTTGTGAGTTCTAATTTGTGCTCATGCGTTTCAGTTTCCCCTTTCTGTCTCTCACTATACACCTAGTGTTCCCAACCTTAGCTTCATAATAGAGTTGCATAGACTTTTTCACTAGTTCTCACAATCGCTGAGTCTAATCACCATAATAAATCCATTGTTCTACACTGTTCTACACAGATTTATTCTGTCTTTCTGATTGAACCCTAATTTATAAATCCGTTAGAGCCTCTTTAGTTGTAACTACCATATGTTATTTGTAAAAGGCTTTGCATTCGTTATTTGTAAACGTTACAATAATTCTTCAGGAAAGGCATTACTATTTGCAATTTAGAGATGATAAATCCGGAAAAAGAAACATTGTTTTCCAAAGGTAAAAGAGCTAGTGAGCTGTAGAGCTTGCATTGGAACGCGTGTTTTGATGGTGTTCTTTTACCTATGTCACCATTCTCATTACAAAAACTTTATTCATTATATATACGATACTTTGCCGATATAGAACATTTCCATTTGGAAGAAGTCATTTTGCACATTTTTACTGCCAGCTTAAAACCATTTCTTGAAGTATGGAATGTAGAAGTGAGCTTGTAAGAGCAAAACTGTGCACCCATTCTAGAGGCCAAATAATGACAGGAGAGAATATGACCCACAGAATATTACTTTGCATGCTGCAGTGCATTTACACACAGTAATGAAGGCTTTAATATCAGCAGGAGAGAGGAAAGTGACAATGGACATTAGAGCTGAACTCCTGCATTCTCTCTCAATGGAGCATGAAATAAGGCATGTCATCATGTCAGCATATGCTAGGAAGGATTTGCTTAGACCCCTGTCCTTTCAGTACAGTAAGTCAGCTTCACGGTGAGTCAGATTCTCCAACATTGTGACTCTTTTAGACCTTCTCATTTCTTCCCCTATTCAATCTTCTGCCTTTGCAGATTTACTGTGATACTAAATTGCTACCTTGTCAGGAGTATGTAGAAGCCTTTTAAGTTTCTCATACAGTGGTGAAGTTTCATGAAAGGCAGATTATTATAGTACTGCAAAAATATCATTTTGTAAGAGAGAAAAGATATTAAACCATGTTAAAAATGCATCTTCATCTGCGCTGCTCTTCTCATCTAACCATGTCATATAAATAACATTATTATGTTAATATTCATCCTAAATTTGACTTCATATTGTGGTAACAACACTGACTCAAAGCTGCTACAAATGATCATTTCAAAAGTACCTGATGTATATTTTATTTGTAGTAAAATTGTTACCAAGTCAGGTTAAGAACTTGAGATTTCTAGGCCTCACTAGAAAGTGAGATTACCTAGATTATCTAGATCTGGATAATTTCAGATCTGCGTTGCAAGGTTTACATTTTATGACCTTATTTTTCCAGGCTTTGTCTTAGTTCTTGCATAATTATTTAGCCCCTAAAAGGCCTTATGCTATGTTAATAATAGAGAAAGTTTCATTTTATTTTCATTCTGTTTTAAGATTTCACAAATGCTGTATCTGAACAAATTAGCATAAATTCTAAGAAAGCTTATTGCAGATGAAGTTCTCTTAAAAAGCAATCATTATCATAGAAATACAATGTTTGAAGTTAAAGTATTAAAGGATTCCATGTAATTCTTTTATATTCAGCTGGCTAAATTGTTATTTCTATTCCACAGGTCTTTAAAAAACATTTTAAGGCACATTTCAATGTTAAGGCTTTATGCCAATTTCAGCCAACTTGGAATGTAGTCCAAATACAGGTAGAACAAGAAAAGACAGGAGAAGAGTGTAAGCAGGGTCTTAGAGTCTGAAATGTATGTGGTATGTTCAAGAGACAATGAAAAGATAGTTTCTCATATACAGTAGGCTTCAGAACCTAAAATTCTTCTTCACTACACATTGAAATCACATGATGTTAATAAGGTGTCTCGATGGTAAGAAAAATGTTCTATGTAAGCTTATGAAATGTCCTTATTCGCATATCTGTCTCACAAGTTTATAACAAACTTCGATAAAAGTTCTAAGAGTATCTGCTCTAAAGAAACTTGCCTAACTTGTTTAATTACTATGATTTGCATTTGGAACCAGATTATATTGTTGACCACATAATACTATTTCATAACAAAAACAATTAAATATACTTGGTGTCAATGGATTCATCATATGTATAAAGCTTATTTGTGTAATAACTCAAGTGAAGAATTAGTTGAATTGTGCTTGTGTAACATTCTTATGTTAAGAAATACATTTTGTTTCTTTAAAAGTTCTGTCCTCGAACTGCACTTTGTTTTCTTATCTAATCTATAAATAATTGAGTTAAATAACCTAAATGATTCTCCCATTTAAGCACAGCTATTTGACAGATTTTCTCAAAAAACACCAAATATATATTATGTTTGAGGCATATAATCCCATAAGTGGTAGCAATACCAATGGCAATTATTTTTAAACTTCTCTAAGGGCCAAGAAAACAAAACCTAACAAAAAAAAATCTACAAATATTTAATTTTGAGCCTCAATTCAAGGTATACATTTGGTGGTAGTGAGATGAACAATGATTTAGGGGATGCTATAGAGATAGTGCTTACTATTTTATGGCTTACCAATTATGACAAATCCATTCTTCTTTCCCGATTTCTGAAAAAGTACCTTGCTAGATATTGAATGCCTATTTTTTCTGCCTTTCAACCATACTGCAAAATAAAGTATAAAAGAACCAGAAAAGCCTGTTTCTCTTGATACTGCTTTTAAAATTTTATTTTATTTTGAGAATCCAATGACTACCCCAAACAGATAGAACATATCAGAAATGTAATAAATATGTCTTTGTTAAGATTATATTTACAGCAGACTCAAACATCCTAAAATAGAGCTAGTCAAACAATCATGAATTCCTGATTACTTAATACAAATAAATAATTGAAGGATAATATGTATTGAAGGATATATGGCCTTTTTTCCATACCTTTTCCCCCCACAATTGAGTATCCAATGCTTAAGAAATATATATTTTCTGAAAGTGACCTGAATGTTTGTGTTTAGACTTGATCATTTCTAGTTTTACTTTGACTTGTTTGTTGGAGTTCAAACATGCACTATTCTAGATTTACATTAAGTAGATCTTTCCTTTTGAATGAAATTAAAAATAATTCCCATTCATATTACTATTGGTATTTGGATATGGTCAAAACTCTTTGACACGTAAAAAAATAGTCTTTAAAATAAAACGAAGAGACTTAAAAACTGTGTTTCAAAGTATCCAAACTTCAGATAGTAGCTTACTAAATTTTGTTTCACCACAAGAGTTATAATTGAGTAGCTAATGTGATTTTTATTACCAGATTGCAGATATACAGTATTGGAGTGATAAGGGCCAGATGCTATCTGAACAGCGGGTCTTGAGTGAGAAAAATTAGCTCAGCTTCTGTGGTCTTTGTTTTTCAGTCAGAACACATTCACATCACAGCTGGGATTCATACTGGTCTGCTCATTTCTGGTAGTCTTCCTGCTCTTTCTGCTTTAAAGAGAGAAACATATTGACCAGAAACCAACATGCTTACAGGCGTTTGACCTTTAAAAGAGAATGAATACTTGTAAGCACTAGATAAGAAAGTTATATGATCCATTTTCTTTCTTTCGAGTAAACAGCTGGGTTCAGAGAATGTGTTTCTATATATCAAGCAGCACTTAGGACTCATTTTGTACCTCAGAAGTAAATTATAACATTTTGATATGTTGAAGGACCTTGGACAATTACCTAAAACTTAAATAAATTACTACCTCTTTTATTAGGAAAAATACTTAACAATCTTTGGATTAGCCATTTAAGACAATCTTTCTCCTCTAATTTTCTTTTTTTTTTTTTT
>NC_037670.1:44516125-44516474 GCF_003255815.1 Theropithecus gelada | reverse complement strand
TAGGGTACATGTGCATAACGTGCAGGTTTGTTACATATGTATACTTGTGCTATGTTGGTCTACTGCACCCATCAACTCATCATTTACATCAGGTATAACTCCCAATGCAATCCCTCCCCCCTCCCCACTCCCCATGATAGGCCCCGGTGTGTGATGTTCCCCTTCCTGAGTCCAAGTGATCTCATTGTTCAGTTCCCACCTATGAGTGAGAACATGCGGTGTTTGGTTTTCTGTTCTTGTGATAGTTTGCTAAGAATGATGGTTTCCAGCTGCATCCATGTCCCTACAAAGGACGCAAACTCATCCTTTTTTATGGCTGCATAGTATTCCATGGTGTATATGTGCCACA